>NW_020312105.1:0-92262 GCF_002999335.1 Cyclospora cayetanensis | reverse complement strand
CACACACACACACACACACACACACACACACACACACACACACACACACACACACACACACACACACACACACACACACACACACACACACACACACACACACACACACACACACACACACACACACGCACACACACACACACACACACGCACACATACACCCTGAGGCCACCGACTCCCGCATCGCGCGATTTTGAGGGTCCCTCCCGTTTGGCAGAATTTGCGGAAGCCGTTTCTAAGGAGCAAAGCCTCGTGCAGCAGCGCCGAAGTGCATGCTTTCAGCCTCCAAGCGACACTGGAAAGCGCGCAGACTCTAGGAACATGCGGGGGGCAGAAACGGGAAGGAGCAATTGAAAGAGGAGGAGAAAAGAGACAGCAGGAGGAATGCTGCACGAAGGAGAGGGCACCGAGAAGCGGTTCGAAACTTCCTCAAAACGACGCCTGGTGCTTTAAATGCAGCCTACCAAATACTCGAAGATCGCCCTCCTTCCAGAGGTGCACATCGCGCCAGTTCCTACCGCTCGTGAAGCCAGTCAAGAAGAAGGAGTCTTCAGTTTCTAAGCTCCCAGACGCAGGTCTAGGAGCAGCCTGAGTGTGTTGCAGCGCCTCAGGAGGAGGCTCTGGGGAAGAAGCAGGCAGCCTGTTGCGGATGCTGCTCGTTTGCGCTGCTTGGAACGCCTCGGGAGTTGGTGCTGGCATCTTTTCCTCGTGAAAGAGGCACCTGCAGACCTCTCTGTCTGCGTTCAGACAGGCCGCCTCTGGCTCTGAAAAGTCGTGGATTCGACAATCGGCGAAGGCTGAGAGAAACTCGATGCGGCTTAAGGAAGAGGCTCCTCGCGCAGAATGCGGCGTGCTTGGCTCCGACGCTTCCAAGACTTGCCCCTTCTGCTGCTTCCAAAGGCAGCAAAGCGGCAGACTGAACAGAGGCGGCACAGGTCGGAAAGCGTTCTGCTTCAACAGCGAAGTGTGGACGTCTCCGCCCTGCAGCTGCCACCAATAGAAGACTTCATCAAGACCAATGTTGTGATTTCTCAGCAAGAGTTCTCGCTTGTTTGCAGAACCACCCTCGCAAGAATACGGCAGCCAAGGAAGTTGCCAAGCGCGCATTGAGGTGTCTGTACACAGACGCGATAGAAACACATCTGCCTCCATCATTCCTCAGCAGTCCTCCAAGACACCCACACAGCGAAACTCCTCAAACCACGTCCTCCCTCCCTCACTCTCTCTTATCCTCCCTCCCTCTCATCTTTCCTTCCCTCGTTTTCCCTCCCTCTTCTTCTCTCCCTCCCTCTTTTTCCCTCCCTCTTCTTCTCTCCCTCCCTCTTTTTCCCTCCCTCTTCTTCTCTCCCTCCCTCTCATCCTTCCCGCCCTCCCTCTCATCTTTCCCTCTCTCCCTCTTTTTCCCTGACCCTTGCCTCCTTCCCCCCATTCCCCCTTCCCCCCGCCTCCCCCAACCTCCTCATTTCCATCGCTGCTCCACCCCGCGCTGTAGTTCCCCTAACTTTCTTAAGAGCTACATCTTAGCGAAGAGCCGTCTTGAATCACCTGCGCGCTCCTTCCGCTCGCCGCCAACGACCTGACGCAGCTCCTCCTCCACGTGCAAACTCGCGAGAACTCCTATGCATTCGGCACCCTTCAAGCACCAAAGCTGCCTCTCCCTCTGAGGGGTCTGAAGCCACTCAAGAGCCAACAAATCGCCGGGGCTTGCGCGGCAGGAAGGATGGATTTTCAGAGAGGCGCGTAGAAACTCGCGGATCTGCCGCAACAAAGTCGAACGCCGCCTTCGCAGCAGCTCTTGCTGCAAAGTCTCGGAATGATCTCCTTCGTCAGTATTTCCAACAGCGTCCTGCTGGGGAGGCTTTAAAATATTCGACTCCGAGGAGTCTGAGCAGCGTGAACGCTCTTCAGGCGCTGGCGCTCGCGCAGAGAGACAGCGAGGGGAAGCCTCGAGACTTTCCCCAGATAGCCATCGCATTAGTCCCTCCAGACAATGGAGGAGCAGCGCAGCTTCCGCAGCTTCAGCAGCTTCAGCATTAACAGCCCCTGTCATGTGGCCTCCTGATGTCGGAGCTTTTGCGAGCAGCAACGGAGGGGGTGACGCTGCCGCTGATACCGCTGATACAGCTGCAGCACATTGAGGCGTCAAGAGGCTCTGAGCTTTCGGATAGCCGTCGTCGTGCTGCTGCCTCTCAGACAGGGCTGCTGAAAGCTCCTTCGGGCAGTGTATGGACACCTCCGGGAGCGTAGCCTTTAGCGCCGAGCGAAACGCCCGCGGACTAATCATGTGGCAGGGCGCTCCAATCGCCTTCTGCATCATCTCGAGCAACAGCGGCTTGCGCTCCAGCAGCCACCCCTGCAATCCCGTGCCGAAGGCGCAGACAGAAGGTGCAGCAGCAGCTTTCAGCTGACTGCTGCTGTTGCTGCCCTCCTCCTCCTCCGAAGTGGCATCCGTCGCCTCCTCTGCAGCAGGAGGATTTAGAGGGAGAAGGCATTTAAAGTCGGCAGCTAAGGCGCAGTAGAGGACGAGCTGCGTAATATTCTTGAGGCCTTTTTCAGCGGGTTCCAGCGCGTCTGATGAAGCCTCCGCTGCCTCTCCACCTCCTGCTCTTGCCTCAGAGGCACTGCGAGAAGCAGAATGCAAACTAGAGACGCACGAGCAAGCGCCGTCTCGTGCATGCGAAGGCCTTTCTTGCTGCAGCATTCCCTTCCCGCGCAAGGGTTTCTTCAGAAGCCAGCGAGGCTGCAGGATCTGAAGAAGGATGATTCCAAGACTCCACACGTCTTGTTTCGCGCACGCTGCAGTGTGGCTCAAAACACCGGGTCCAGCTAGGATCTGCTCGGGGGAGAGGAAGGCGAAGGATGCAGGGAGAGCAGCCGATGGCGCCAAGCGCCCTCCATCCGTGAGGTAGGCAAGTCCCCATTCGCTCAGCTGTACGTTTCCATGCGCACTCAAGCGGATAGTTCGAGGCTCCAGACGATTGTGAGCGAGCCCTAAGGAATTCAAATAGGCCAGAGCTGTCACTGTCTGGGTAGCTACTGTTGCTAAGAATTCGAGTTTGTTCACGGACCACCCGATACAGCATGCAGCAGTAGCTGCAGCTGCTGCCTCTGCATTCGGCTCTGCCTCCTCCGAAGCCTCAGCCTCGTGATCGGAACGCCCGCCTGCTCCCTCTTCATTGTCGCCTTCCTTGGGCAGATCGCAAGAAGGAGCATTCCCAGGCAGTGGCGTGCTCTCTGCACTGCCTCCTGCATGCAGCTCGCCATCTCTTTCCCAGGCCCTCATGATATCCTCGAGGGACAGAGACCACTGCTCCGAGACGAGATACACCCGGCTCTGCTTCCTCAGAATGTGCGTATAGGCGCAGAGATGGGGATGCCGTATTTCCTTGAGCCGCTGGAAGCGCGAGATGATCTCGAGGTGGGGGGGGTCGCAACCGCTTTTATCATCTTCGGAAGGGCGGCTATGGCGAGGTTTTTGTCCTCCCTTAGCGGCGGAGTCTGCCTCGTCCTCGGCGCCATCGCAAGACGAACGCCTTCGCCGAACGCCTTCGCATTCGCTACTTATGGACCGCGATGAGGCAAACGAACGGGGAGAGGATAAGGGTGCCATGCCCCCTTCGCAGTACTGCCAGGCCGACTCTTGAGCGCCCGGTTCAGTGAGAACCAGTTCAAACAAACCATCCTTCGCGTTTCCTCCAGGAGCGGCATCCGCTGGCGCAGTGTTACCCCCACGCCGCTCATGACGGCTGTCTGCGGCTACTAGGAGGCTCTGCAAACCCAACTGAAACTCGGAAAGAAGCCCTACCGACATCGCTCATGTGAATTCTGGAGCATTTCGAACAAACTGTGACGTAGACGGCCGGTGCTCATGCGAAGGTGAGGCACACCAGTGATCGCCACAGTGACTCAAAGCGCACAGAAACGGGCATCACGACAGGGACCTGCCTCGAATGCCTTAAGACAGTAGAAGGGGATTGATTAAATTCCTGGATGCATTTCTATATTTAGAATCACGCGTTCCCTTGTCTCCACACCCTGTCGAACCCTTAACGCGTGCATGGCACAGTGCGCTTAGAGTCGGCCCTCCGCAGCCACGCAGCCAGCAGAGCAGCGGCTGCCCTTTGTGTTTACCGCTTCGCTTCTACTGGCACTTTGACAATTAGAGCTAACTCCTTTTACTCATGGGGTAGGAGGGTTACTGATTCTTCCTAGCGCTAATTTTTTGGGAACATGCCATCCCTTGTCATCCAGCGAGCAGCTGCAGGAGGAAGGGCACTTGCTTGCAAAACTCTTCACTATCCTCCGCCTTAGCTTCTAAGTGTCTTCTGCTTAACGCACAACCTCGGCTTACCAACATCGTTTCTGAAGTTGCGCGCGGCGCCATAAGGCAATTCTCTCTTAACTTCAGCGGACTTCAGGCTACGGAAGGAACCACGCGAATCGCTTGGGTTCTGCCCTACACGGTAAATGTCTCGAGTATTTTCCAGAGCTACTTAACTCAAATAAGCAAATTCGTGAAGCATTTGTAGAATGTGCAGATGATAAGCATCCCTAACAGTGCTAAAACTTCCCCGAGTAGCGCCTAGCAATTCCATGCAGCACGACGAAGTGCCCGAATGGAACACAACCCTAGGAGTTTCGCAACCCTCCTCCGAGTCTGCCTCTGCAGTCCTAAACTATTGCTCTCCAGAAGGCGACCATGTTTAGTTCACTATTTTACATGCTGCTTCCTGCGCGATGAAGCCTCCGCCGTAACAGCCGAAAGAGACTCGGCCATCTCAAGTTTCTCGGCCTGCAATACAAGGAATACAATTCGAAAAATGCAAATCCACAGTTTATCCGACTCGACCAACCACCGACTAAAAGGCAATAAAATTCCGCACTAACCACAACGGAAATGGGAGGATTATGGCCTTCTGCTGTTGTGAAGCAATCTCATTTCAAATGAGACGACACGCCGAGAAACTCACCTCCACTTTTCGCCTTCGTGCGAGTTCTCGCTTGCTTATGGAACTGTTTGTTCCTTCGATGAAAAAGAGGGCAGCATCAAGAGTGGGGTCCGCATCTGCTTGCTCATTACTGGAGAAGCTTTTGAGCGGCGGGGCAGCCGGTGGAGGACCCTCGCTCTCTCTTGATCCATTAGGTGAAGAAATACGCTTCTTCTTTCTGTGCTTTTGTTGCCGTTGCTTCTCATCAAACGCTGTAAAGAACGTAGGGCAACACAAACCAAACGTAGAAAACTAAATTACTTCTCAGGGCATGCAAACAAGCAGTTAGGCGTACACTACCTCTAAAGGCATGACCTATACACGACGCGCATTCGTATATAAGCTCAACAAAACAACACGACATGTTTCGTGTCGTCTTCAAAGTTACTCTATAGCTTCTAGGAGAGGTTTCAAAATGCAAAATTAAACACTTTAGAGTGCTGACCGTCAAGAAAAATCTGGTCGATGCTTGCAGCTGCCTCTGCGTCAGCTGGCCCATCCGCTGCAATTTCTGTTTCCTCCTCTCCGTGGTTTTTCCTCTTCTTTTTCTTAATCTTGTCACTCTTCCGCATGGCATTTGAATCGTGCTCTATGATAAGCTGCTTCGCGATGGGGTCCGCCTGAACACAACACTCGGTGCAAAATGCAGACCCCCAGTTGAATATCGAAAAGCCCAGAAAAGAGGCCGCTGGCTCCGCCCCTCTCCCTTCTCCAAAGAAACAGGATGGTCCTTGAAACAAGTAAAATGCGTCAATCAACCATATCTTTTAGCCTAATAGTGCACATAAGCTCACCATAAGGCCTTCTGGCAATGGCGTTTCTTCCTTCTCCTCTTCCTCGACGGCCGGTGTTGTGAGAATATCTTTGAAAAGGTCCTGAAACATTGAATACAAACTGCAGCGGGCGACCCTCGAATGCCAAGTTCAGCTATACAAACCTGTTGAAAAACATCTGCGGCATCTGAAAGAAAATGAGTATGCAAATTATAGAGTTCATGTTGCTTACACGGGTCTTGCTGCGTTTCTCTTGGCGGGTCTGCCACTCCTCTTTGCTCTTGGTGTACCGGTAGATCTCACACTTCATGTACGCAGCGTAATTCTGCGCTTTTAATTCCTCTTCGATTGTGAGCAGGGCCTCGACGATCTGCCGCTTGCTCTCCGGCTGAGGCAAGAACACCCACTACAAGGGCATTTGCAATGATGCCTTTACAGCTCAAGAAATGAGGCAGTGTCGTTTCAAGACCTCTGCCCTCCCAGGAGGCCAAAGAGTAACAGAGGGACAACTAAGCCTTCCGCCTCACAGTTGCGCCGTTGTAGATGGAAGTCAAAACGAATCCCCCGACAGGATCTAGTGCGAATAAGGGCACGAATGGCAGCAAACTCCTAATCATATACTGAACAGCTGAAGGCTGAATTCCGTCGTTTGCAGGGTCCGCAATCTCTTGGATCACGCGAGAAGCCAACTTGTTGGTCGCCATCAGCTCGAGAAGAGGACTGCAGCGGAGGGAGAACACAGAGAGAAGGTAAGCAAGCGGTGCCACCACTAAGCAACTACTTCAAAGCGTGTCAATGGAGCAAAGGCAGGCCAGCGCGCGTGCTCGTTTATGAAATTCAAGTGCCCTCTTCTCAAGCAGCCAAAGCAGCCATCGGAGTCCAAGCAGCTGACAGGTTTTACAAAAAGGAACGTCCCTGGACCTCGAGCCATCAGCACCACTGTAGCACCCGAAAAGTTCACTTAACTGCGCGTGGATGCATATTCTTGAAAACACACTCCCTCCTAAAAACACCGGCTAAAGTTTTGAATCGTCCTTGCGTCCGCTGTTCCCTCCTTACTGGATTTCAATAACAGGCGGGCTGCCTTTGACCTTTGACTTCCACTTTCTGACTGCGAGTTTGCACTCTCTGCACGACTTGATAAACTTCTTGAATCCAGCGCTCAAAGGCTGAATCGTTGCTGGAGGAAACTTCAGGAGGCTCGTCACAATGGAGCACCCCGACGGCGTGCAGATGTCTTGCAGCCTCAGCTGCGAAGGCTCGAGGGGGACACGCTCATGCTCAGATGTTGCTTCTTTGTTTATCTCCTCAGAATCGTTCTCCTTCTTGTCGCTTTCGGCGGGCTGGACTTCCTCCCCCTTCTCGTCGCCAGGAAGGAGCTCGCTAGGAAGGTCTTCTGGAGTGCACAGACCCAGCAAGCACCACCAGACATAGGGTGTGGCGCTTCCTCCCCTGACGCCAACAGCCTCAAACATCTTCCTCGCGAATTCCTTGTAAGACGACTGCAAGCGGCGGCACGCTTCCGCACACCGCCACAAAACAGCGGACGTCGAGGCAAACAAACAGTCGCCAAAGTTCAACGCTGCAGCGCACACCCCACCCGCTTCATCGTCTTAGGCTTTGCGCAACTGTAATTCCTTTGAGCGAAAATGGTCGCTGCATGGATGCTAGAGAGGCACTCACACAGTGGATGCACAAGCAGATCAGAGGGAGAGCCACACCGCAAAGATAGCTTGCATTGTGCTCAAGAACCGCCTCACCTTGTATTAATTGCTTTAAATGTGCGGCTTGGAAGACTGAAGACTGCAGAATCTTTTGCAGCACAAAGTTCCCAAAGCGACCTGCGTCCCCAAGCAAAATATCCGCACCAGAGCTCTTCCAGGAAAGCACCAGCGAACAAGACCCGCTGCCCGAGACAATATGCGGAAACAGAGGCAACTTGAGGGGAGAGTCAAACAGGAGAAATTCGCCTTTCAACACGAAACGGGATCCATTTTCCTTGATATGCAGCCGCACAAAACATGCATACATGCCTCCGCTGGCCTTGAACGCTTTGCTCACGCCGCCCCTCATTTTCCGCGCCTTCACTCCCTAACTCGGCACTCAGCTCACCCTGCGCCAATGTATTCGCCTTCTTCAAGATCCAGTGGGAAAACGCTATCTGGAAACGCTCAGGGCTCAGCAACGTGAGGCCCAGTTCCAGAATGCGGCTGCCTGTGGGACTGTCCACCAAGGCGTCTGAAGCACAGCAGCAAGCACACCGCAGCAGTGGCAGGGGCATGGATGCAAAGCGACGCGCAGGCAGCCACAGCGCGCCAGTACATCCATGAGAGATGTGGCTCAATACGAATGGGCTGCCGGCGAGATTCAGGAGGCCGAAGCAGAGTGCAGCAAACTAGGAGAGACCTGGCGCAAGCCTTAGGGAGGCGCACATGAGGTACGTACCTGCAATCTGGACGACAGCCTCAGCCGAAGAGGAGCTTGCCTGCATGCACACCACTCTGCGCGGCGCGTGGTGCGGCATAAAAGGAAGCCGCTGACACCTGCAGCGCGAGCTGCTGCGAGCTCCGCACTGAAAGTCCGCATTCCCTCTGTACTGCTGTTTGGACGACCGCAACACCTGGATCCTCGAAAGCCCAGAGCAGCGCTGTGCAGCTCACCTCTGAGGAGCAGAAAATTGAATCGAGAAGACGCTCAAGGGCCTCTGCGCATTGCATAACAAGCGCAAGGCCACCACCCCCACCCGAGAAGCACGCCCATGAGCGATCACCCGGGAGAGAGACGGCGCCTTTGCGTGTGGCTTCCTTTCTGGACCCATCGCTGCGGCCAGATCTCTGTCTCCCCCTCCTCCCCTCTCTCTCTCTCTGCAGCCTCCTCCTTTCGCTTGATGCATGGCACCGAACAACCCTTCCAAGCTCCCCAAACCACGCACACTTCCTCCCTCGTCTTGGAGTGTCTTACCTTCCTGCTGACGCGCCTGGAGTGCAAGCATCAAGACCTGCAGCCCTGGTGCGGCGTATGTGTCGAACGGGAGATTGAAAGGGTCCGTTTTGATGGTTTCCGTTGCCTCCGCAGCGAGTGCCAGCAGCGCCTTCGTCAGCGATTTGGGCACTTTGGCAAGGCGTGCGCTATCTGCAGCCTTAGGCCCCAAGACAGCAGAGAGCGCAGCGCTCACCTGGGGAGACAGCAGAGTCTCTGCAGAATCCTTGCGAGTCCGTCGCTTTGCGCGGCGGCCTGGTCAACAGCAAGCCAGGGCGAGAATGCAAACCGAATAATTCGCACATACCCCCACGCCATAACATGCAGGCACGCTTTATTTCCCTCCCCATGTGCAGAGAGAGCTGCAATACCCTCGAATGATACAACCAGCTCCCCCATACATTGAGACCCTGCCCAGCTGGGGTCCACCCCAGACCTGTGCACCCACGTGCAACAATTTCGCAAGGCACAGCACCACCCCACGCGCAAGGCTCACGATCCGCACCGCTCGGCCTGTGTGCTGTGGTGGATTAAAGACACTGCTTATGAAGGAAGGCACTGCCTTTCCCCTGCTCCCCGCACGCCCACCTACACAGCGGCAGTGCCCTCCCTCCGTTCTTGCGCCTACCTGCTGCCTCCGCGGGGAGCAGACAGTCGATGCCTGCCGCAGCGCGTATCGCCGAGCGAAAGATATGGGTTCCAATGGCGTTCTGCATCAAAGATCGCCAGCCACCACTCTCGGACCTGAACAGGTGGGGGCCAGACGGCATGATGCACACCCGCATGCAGCAGAGACGAGCCACACAACCCATGGCATCCCACAGCCAAGGAGAAAGAAAGCCCCCTAAGAAGCGTCCTATCCTTCGCAGACACTCTTGCCTCTCTACGCTTCCTCCCTTGCTTTTCTACGCTTCCTCCCTCGCCTTTCTACGTTTCCTCCCCTCTACGCTCGCACTGTGCCTTCTAGAGCCGTCAAGCTCGCATCTCCGCCCTAGGCGTGCGATTGTTGGGCAGCCGCTGGAGCCTTTGGACGTTTCTAAAGGAGAAAGGCGGGTAATTAGTGGCTGCCCACTGGCAGAGACGCGCTCTGACAGGAAGACAATCAAGGGTCGAGCTCCCACCGCTCTAAAGTCCCCCCTTCTTCCCCCCACCCCGTCCTCAGGCACCCTCACTTGAGCTTGTGCATCATAAAAAGGAAGAAGTCTTCCACAGTCTGTTCATCTGAAGCCGCAACGCGCAAAATCCCCAAAGGACCAACTGCGAAAGCGTCACTACTCTACGGGTGGAAGGCCATTGGAAGCCCTGTCACGCTGCCACGAGAAACGCTCGCCGCAACACGACACAGCAACAGCAACAGCAATAGCAATAGCAACAGCAATACTAACAACACCACCCTTTCAACCGACCCCAAGTCACTCGACTACCGATGTAAGGTCTCCGATGTATATACGTGTATGTATGTGTATGTGTGTGTATAGGTGTAGAAGTGTATATATATGTATATATATATATGTATGTATATATATATACAAATGTATGGCATGTATGCGTGTAAGGGTAGGTGGGTGAAGCACGTGGGCCCCACGGCTTACCCTTGCTCTTGCCCTTTTTTTGCGTCAACTCGAACTCAATAACGGCAGGTACAGAGTGCAACAGCGTCTGGAGGACATGCGAACCATTGGGATGAACAGCCAAGCTCGGCGCCAAAGGCGCGACAGCCCGCATGAGGCTCAAGTAGCTCTCGAGGCAGCGGATGCGACACTGCAACTTCTCCGCTTCGGACACCTCCCCAGAGCCAAACTCTGGCTGTCTCCCGCCTTCCTGGAAAGCAATAAAATTTGCGACGAGGGATATGAGCTGCTCCACGACTCGACTGCACTTGGGGTCAGAAAGCACCAGAAGGCCCTGCAAAACATGCGCCAAGCGGCATACTAAGGATTCCCTTTGCAGCCAGGTTCCTCGCACTGCATGCCCCGCAGTAACAGCTGTAGACGCGCAATACGAAACACTGCCTGCGTAGAGGTCAGAAGTTGCCAACACCTCCCACGCGCTGCATGTCAAAGGTGCTGTGTGAGCTTTCCGCCTTCCTCCTCTCCCGCCTCCTTCACCAAGCGGGCGCAGCAATCGCCGTGTCTGTTTGTCTGTCTGTCCGTCTGATACGGCTACGGGCAGCTTAGAAATTGTCCGCTCCCCCGGATGTCGCTATTCGTTTTTTACTGATAGCAATGACTTCCGTCCGTTCGCCTCCTAAGGCCTGAGAGCACCCCTCTTCGCCCTCCACGAGCACAGAGCTCATGGGAACCTGCGCCCTCCAAGAAAGCGCATGCTCTTGATGCAGAGCTAGGCACCCATAAACGATAGTTGCGAACAGACTTGCTTACCCTATCGACTATTTCTTCTAGAGTCGCAGTGACGAAGGCTTCGAATTGCAAATCGCCCTGGAAAGGGCAACTCTCGATGAGCCGCTTAATCCTCACGAAGTACTCCGACAGTCCAGCGGCCAGGGGAGCCGCTTGTTTCTGCCCTTGCCGCAATCCGCCGGAAACATCTCTAGAAGACGAAGTCGTATCCTCGTCCTCCTCGTCGCCCACGTCAGGCACTAGGGCTTCGACCGCGTCTGCTTCCTCCTCAGCGGCGGCAAAAACAGTGCCATCCTCCGTCTTCTTCTTCTTGTGGCGCTGCCCGCCTCGTCGCTTCCCCATTTTTCTCACGGGAGCTCCTCGCACGTACAGCGTGGTCCTCTTCGATGCTGTGGCTGCCGCGTCTTCGCCCTACGATCGCCGCCGATCGCGTCAACAGGCGATGCCAAACAGCTCCAATTCTTCAAAAATGCAAAACTCCGAGGAAAAAGGCACGCCTGCTGCCGCGGGATTCCGCAAGCCCTCTTTAAATAGTTGCCCAAGCCTTCCAAAGGAGTCAGCGGAAGGGAGGGGGCCCCTCGTACACCGAAAGCCCCCCGAGGATCTTCTAGACGCCTTTAGTTCAGCTAGGAAGTCGCCATTCACCATCTCGCCGCTGAATGGCGAAGCAAAAACCTCTTTTAGAGGAAGGCACTGTGGGGAACAGTCTCTGGGCTTGCCCCCCTGCTCGACCCCTTCCTCCCCGTGTGGTCCTCTGCGCGCAGGGGAGTGGCAATTTGCACTTCCGACCCGCACTGCGCACTCCTCATATTGATTTCTGCTTACACCTAAACGATTCTAGAGCAGCTGCAGAGGGAAGATCAGCAAGGTTGGATGAAATGCAGTGTTGGAAGGATGCTATGTACCCTACCTGGACGTCCGCTTCGACCAGCAGAAACGTGGAATGATAGGTGTACTGGGCTACAAAAATGTCTTTTTAGCCTAGAGCCTCCTCCACCCACCCTAGACCGAAGAGCTTTTAGCCGTTAGTCGCCGTAGAAGGAAGCGCTACGGGACCCTTGAAAATATCCCATGATGACTGGCTCGCGAGGCAGCAACGGGCGACACAAGCGTAGCAGTCTCTATTACACCATGTGTGTTCACTTCAGAAGCAGTCGAGAACTCGATATTGGGTGTAACTGCTTGCTTAGTTCTTACTTGCGGCCAAGTTTCGACAGTTAGCTCCATGCCCAAACATCAGTTTCAGGTACACTGTCCGTCGAGCTCTCATCTGTAATGGAGGGCCCAAGGGTGCAGCTCAGCAACTTCCACGCGCTTGGCGGCCGTCGCTGCCTCTCTCTCTCTCCTCTCAACCCCAAATCCTGTAGGGTGAAGATGGTCGTGGGATCTTCGAGTAGACACCTAATTACTGTTCGTTCTCTTCTGCAAAGTGTGGGGGCCTAGTAAAGGGCTTTGCCAGAGACTCTAGAAGAGGGAACATCACGGATGACGCTGGCACCGGAGGGGGCAGGCAGCCTGGGGTCCCAGAAAGCTTTTTGTTTACTGTGCGCAGTGGTCGACACGCCCGTGGCAGCCCTGATAATCTTGAGACTGTGTGTGGCTAGCGGGATGAAGTTGCTCTTAGCACTTTCTACTACACCAGTCACGTTCAATAAATCGTTGTCAAAGAATCTACAATACGTCGTTCTGCTGTTGTATGTCCGATTAATTGCGGAGGCTTCTTCCCACGGTGCGAGAAGACGTAATGCTGTTGGCGCTTGCGCTGCATGCCCTCTAGAACTAGTTGTGAACGCTTGGAATGCTGAGAGGGCGCAGCCCAGCAACGCCCACGTACTCAAGCCTACTCGGCTCCTCTCCCCTCATGTTGGGACTTGGAGGGGGGCCGGCAATGGATAGAGAGAACTTGTTTGAAAGCACTCAGTGATTTTAATTGGTTTACGTTGAGTCTGCAGTTGAGTAACTCCCCGCGGGGGCTTTTGAGGAAGCCTTATAGTAGGGGGAATAAACAGCGGGAAGACAACCCCCCTAATTACGAGTCATGCATGCAAGTGTCCTTTCAGTTGTGCCGTCAATAAAAGTAATGCTGACTCTAGAGGAGAGAGCCGCAGTGCAAATCGCTACGGTTGCTCCCTCCGCGTCGCATGCCTCGAGTTCCTTAGCGCCTAGCTGTTCAGTCAAGGGCTTCTCTGATGCTGGCTGGCGAGAAGTGAGCACTCTAGGGTAGCCTACAACTGTCTACGGGCAGTCGCGTGTCTGCGCATTCACTGGAAGCTGGAAAGCACCCAACTTGGGAACCATCAAGAACACGCACAAAGCCCTCGACCTCCTACTCCTGAGGCACCACCTCAATTTCGCTGTACATGTTTGCATCTGTTGGTGTTTGCCCGGCCGCCTCTGTGAATGCGTCGGAGCGTCCCTCCGTTTGTTGAAACACGAATACGTTGAAATCCATTCCAACAAGTCCTCCTTGTCTGTCTGTGGTGGTAGTGCTCCCGCTCGCATCCTTTAGCAGCCGCAGCTGCGCGCTCGCCGCTGGCTAAAGAAAGCGGACTCGAAAGCCAGAATAAAAGGCAGAACTGCTACTTCCTCTTCGTTTGGACAGCCTGCGCCTTGAAGGGCGAGACGGTGCTAGTTGTCACGGGAAGAGAAACACCCTCCGTTTTTTGTTTTCGCAGTCTCAAGGAGTGCCGCCTCAAGAGGCCGCTGCCCTCCATCTCGGGAGAACGGTCCTCCAAAGGCAGCCCTTCCTGCACTCCCGCCAACCCCTCATTCTCCGTTCTCGATCCCCCCGACGTCGCATCCTCCAGACTGCTCACTTCCATGGGAGACGCGCGGCAAGCAAGTCCCCCTAAAGGCCGCTCTACCCCCCCGCTGGTGGTACTCGAAGACGAGGCTCTAGAACGACGACACCGCGATGAAGCTCCCGTCTGAGAGCCTTCGCCAAACTTAGGGCTTCCCACATCCTCCAGGATCTTGCCCTTCGAAATCGACGCCTCTAGTGATGACCGTTTTGCCGCAGTAGCAGCGTCCGCAGACGCTGCCTCACCCCCTTCCAAAGCTCGCCCTTCTGCCCATTCCACCTGCACCTGCGACTCCCTCCGCCGCTGCTTTACCGGCTGTCTGGGGGTGCTGGCTTCCGCACAGGGGCCCCTACAGGTCGCCAGAGGGGGCCCCTCTAGTGGGGGACAGGCAGCAAGTGTGGCTTGAGGACGACTCGTCCGGTGGCTTTCGAGTTGCATCCGCAGCAATTTCTGCTCCAAATGCCTTCGCAAACGGTGCGCAGTCTCTAGCTCCCCGCTGGCTTGCCGCGCAGTCTCCGCGCTTTGGGCCTGCTGCTGCTTCGCAGTCTGCAGCTCCTTCAGAACCTCCTGGATCCTGTGCTGCAACTTGGACGTCTCCGCTTGCCGACTTGCCTTCTCTGCTTCCCACCGGGCTAGCGCTTGAGCCACATGGCCGTCCTTAGCCTCCAAATGCTTTCTCAACTCCGCCTCCGTCGCCTGTTGCTGCTGCAACTGCTCCTGCAGCTGGGCAAGCTCACCTTCTAAAAGGCCGCGTGCTGCTTCTTGAGCCGCCTTGGCTGCCCTCTCCTCCTCTGCCACTCGCCTCACCTCCTCCAGTGCCGCCTCCTTTGCCTGCGCCTCCGACTGCATCTGCGCTAAGAGGGCTGCTGTCTCCTCGCTAGAAACTGTCTGCTGCTTCAGCTGCTCCTCGAGCTTCCTCACTGTGCGCGCTGCCTCCGCCTCCACTTCCCTAATGGCCTTGTCGCAAGCCTTTTTGTGGTGCTCTTCTACTTGCGCCAACTTCTCTTGCTGCTGCGAAGCCGTCTTGGCTAGCTGCTCCTGCTGCTGCTGCAACTGCTCCTGCTGCTGCTCCAACTGCCCCTGCTGCTGCTGCAACTGCTCCTGCTGCTGCTGCAACTGCTCCTGCTGCTGCTGCACACGTTCCTCCATCTGCTTGAGTTGCTGCTGAAAGAGCAAGTCCTTCTCTGCCAACTGAGTCTCTAAGAAGCAGTCCTTCTGCGTCGCTTCCTCTCTGAGCCGCTGTAACGCCTCCCGTAACTCCTGCGCCTGCCCTGCTAAAGCCTTCGCCTCAGCTCGAACGGCCTGCAGCTCATTCTCCCTCGTTGCCAGCGAAGCTTCCACATCCGCTTTCTGCTTCTCAAGGGAAGATACAGCAGCACGCTGCACGCAGACGCGCAGAAATTGACAGGAGGCAAATGGACAGAGGCAGCGCGAATCTCGCAGAGAAGGCATGGCCCACAACACGAATGACTAGGAATATGAAGGCGATGGGTAGAGGCATGTGCTCGCTACGAAACTCCGCCAACGCCACGCCATACAGGCGAAACACACAGTGGGAGACAGAGATCTTGCTGCCAGTAGAAACTATACATAGAGCGACAAAAGAGATCTCGAAAGAAAGACGGAGGAAGCGCGCTTTTTTCGTGTGTGACTCACGAGCTTCACGCGTTCATCCTTCTCAGACCGCAGGGTTTCGACGAGAGAAGACAGCCGATCCACCTCCTTCTTCTTCCCCCGCAAGTTTTCCTCAAGGCTCAGCAGGGAGTCTTTCAGATGCTGCGAGCACACGAGGACGAAGCGGAGAAGAGTATGACTGCAGGCAAGCGGCCAGGAGACGCACCTATAGATGTGCGCGGAAGGTAGCTGGCGAGGCGAGGCGCAGGGATGAAAATGCAAAAATAAATAAATAAACTGCAACTCGGGCAGCAGGTCGACTGCGCGAGGTACACAAGGCAGCAGAAGACAGGAGAAGGCGGCACTCTGCTTGTGGAGGAAGTCAAAAGACTGCTGACAACTGGCTAGTCCTCTCCTGCAAACGTTTTGAAGAACGAAGGCGTGGGATCGATGGGGCAAGCCGTCGCCACCACGACACATCTCTTTCGTGTGCATCACTCACCTCTTCTTCTTTCCGTGACACCTCCTTTTGATCTGCCAAGAGTTTTTGTGTCTGAGTGCTCTCAGCGGCCAGACGAGTTCGCAGTGCTTCCACCTCCTTCCTCGCTGCCTCGAGCTCCTTCTCTCGCATCCCCCTAGACGATTCGGCTGCCGCTGCTGCATCGGTTGCAGCCTGCTGCAGCCGTTGCTGCACCTGCTGCAGGATGCAACAGGTGTTCGCCTCCCCTCTGAGGGCCGTGTGGAGGGCTTGTGAGAGAGAAGCATTCTGCGTGAGTGCACGCTGAAGCTGAAGCAGCGTCAATCTTAACAAGGCAGCTGCAGGTTCCTCCTCAGCTCCTTCTACGGCTGTAAGGGTTGGTCCGCCTGAGCCATTCCAATGCCTCCCACGAAAAGCCAGCAGCTCGGCTTGCTTCGTTAGAGGCCTACTATGGCTGCCGTCCCTACACCCCGACATCTCCTCCATTCGACTTGCACCTGCGGGAGCTCTCGCGAGTTCCCTCCAACGCGCGAGTCTCGCAGAGCCCCTCCTTGCAAGGAGTTTCTGTACGACTAAGGCGGCTTTCCAATGCGTGCAGATCACTATAATGCATACAATGGCTCATGGCCAAGGGGTGAAGATGGGGCAAACAAATTCCTGCGGTCGCCTGTCTGTGCACCCTCACGGCTGGCTGCCTGTCTGTCCGCCTGTCTGTCTTCCTCTAAACTAGAAAGTTTCCGCGTAATCTTTTACCCTCCAAGAATTGTAGGGCCGCGAAGGCAAGGAGCCGAGTCAGGGCTAAGGAAGGCCGGAGGGTGGAGGGATGAGGTGAGGCAGAGGTGAGGCAGGCGCTGAGAGTCTCCCGGCTACGGAAGGAAGCGGCACAAAAGAGAGATCTGGAGATCTTGATAAGTTGGGAACACTTCTGGCATCATCAGGGCATCTCAGCAAACACCCGCCACACCACCGTAGGTTCGGTGTTCTTGGGCAGAAACGAAGGGCATAGGAGTGATTCTACCCATAGGAGATGAAGCAGCAGCAGCTGAAAACGAAGCAGTGAAAGAAAATAGACAGATATTATGACAAGAGGACAAAATTAGCCTCCTGGCTAAACTGTGTGCGGAGGCAGCGTGCGGCGCCGCTGAGGTAGGGGGCTGGAGGCCCCAGGGTTGTGGTGTTGTTTCGATATATATATTAATATAGTTGTATGTTTGTCTTTTTATATGGCAGAGGGGTCGCGGAACCAAAAAGCGTCTGTTCTTATTCTCATGGTTCAATGCGCGCTAGTTGTTTAAAGCCCAGTTTTCAAATCACGGGGAGAACCCGTAAGGGGAAGGCTTGGCGGGCTCCAGTCTTCCCGTGTAACAGCACCTCCGCTGTTATACACACACAGTTTTAAGTGAATGACGCGCCGTACTAGAGAGTTGCAACTCTCCCTGCATCGGTGCTTTTGCACAGCTAAGACGCACACTGAAATTGCACAGCAGTACAACTTCAAGGGCGTATCCCTGGGCTTGCCCTTCTGCATAATCCCCTAGACATGAGGCACCAACGAACACCACCCACCCTTATGTCACCAGAGAAGCAACCAACTCACAATCGGGCAGTAGCACGACAGTTGGAGGAATTTGTTTGGCCAGACTGCGTCCCTATGCGCCCCACCAAAACCTCTAGCATATGCACGAGCCCTAACTGCTGGCTGGCGAAAACGCGCCCATATTGCCATTCAATCGAGTGTTAATAGCACATGCGAAGGAGTGCTGTCATAGGACGCTGAACCCTGCGTACCACCTACGCATGCACACCCGATAGCCAGAGGCTGAGGGCGTGCAATCCTGCGCCGCGCTTCTTGCGCACGCATATACCGCGCGTTGCATGCTCATTTGGGCTGCTGCAATAGATTTTGGGGGGCTCATGACAGACCAAATTGCGTACATTCCGAGAAGTGAATACGCTTTCACCTAAGGCATGTTACCTACTGTAGCACTCCGTCTAACCTCTAGGTGGGGGACTGTAGTGGGCTGGGCTCAACAAAGCTTTCTCTACACCAGTTACATCCAATTGAGGATCCATCAGCAATTGAGTGTGCTTGATATGGCTGGTGTACATATATTTGGTTGCGGAGCACTACGAGCTCGATACTAGAAAACGCAGTGATGTCTGCGTGTGCGCTACATGCCACTGGAAATCAGCACTGAATTTTTGGAGTGCTTAGAGGCTGCCGCCGCTCCAATACACCCTAGCTCTCCCTCGATGTGGGCGCACAGAGGGAAGCGAGCGAGGGAAGGAGAGTTTCGTTCGAACAACACTCAATAGCATCATTAGTTACCTATTGAGTCCGGATTTTTGTTTATCGAGGCCAGAAGTAAAGTATCACAGTTGGTGCCATCGCATGGTTCGACGATGTGTCCGGCTCGTCCAATGGCTCTGGATGCATTGAGATGTTAGGTTTACCTACAGTAGCAGGCCCATTTTGATCAAGTCAGTTGGTGAAAAGGTCATTCGGTTTTCTTTGGCATCAGTCTAAAGAGAAGATTCTCTCGTGATAGAACTTGGCAGTGGCACACCGCCAGGCAAAGCAGCAGTAGCTGGCCTGCAAACTGATGTGAGCGCAGTAGCTCTACGGCCGCTAAAAAATGATGACTTGCCAACCCAGGTATTGTTCCTAGACAAGCCGGCTGGAGATGTACCTTGCTTTGTACCCCAAAATAAAGAGGAAGTACTGATGCTTTTTGCATGTATATTGGAGGAGGATGCATTTCAATGTTGGGTCCATTTATGCAGAGAAGGTTGCCTGCCCGAAGGGATTACTACGGCTCAAACCTGCACACAAGCCCATACTCGTCGGTTATGCCAAGACGAACTCAGCACCAGGCTTTGGGATATTTGAGAAAGCTGAAGCAGGGAACTTCATTAATGATGATGCTTAGATGGATATCCACAGAGATATGAAGCTTTTCTTTGCACAAGGAACAACGTCCACAACAGATGCTGCACAAGTGGTTTATCTCTGGCTTACTAAAAGTGTCACGTCAAGTCGTAGCAGGATGGTCTTGAATTCAGCGGTAAACAATTGTTCGATAAAGCGTCCAAAAAAATGTAAGTGAGGCGTCAGCAACAGATAAGTACAACTCCTACTGCTATGGCCGATAGGGCGAAGCCATAAGGGGACATTGACCCTGTGGATGTCGGACCTGGGTCACTTTAACCTATCCTACAGTCCAGGGTAAACGGGCAAAGAAAGCAACTGCAATTTCACGTGTTTAAGCAACCACAAGCATCCTTACAACAACACACCTTCTTGTTATTCGGGAGATTGTGACATATTCGCCAAAACTGCAAGCGAATGCAACAAGCCAAAGAACTTTGAAAAAGGAACTGGGCCCAGCGGAAGCAAGCTGCGTGGCATGCGAAGAAGGGGCATTCTCGAGACTAATATTTTGCTATGCAGCGTACACCGCAGTTAGAAGGGCCATAGAGGAAAGAGCCGCAGTTGGGGGACTCACCAGGTGTCAATTCTCCGCTGGTGAAAGCGCAATTCAATCGCCAATGCTCGAGCTACTCGATACTGAAAGTCAAGCAAATCTCTTATCTCATGAGACGGCGCAGAGGTAAAATCTGTTAGTTCATTCGTTCGCGCGGTCCCATAGGCTCAGGTTTGCTGACTGGCGCCACAAGGCCCAATATTGGCAAGGCTAGTGCAGCTATGTACTAGTCCTATTCGCGATTGAGCTCTAGCAGCAGGGTCCGTGACTTATATCTTCGACGTCTGCACCATGACTTACCCCTAGGTATGCCATGGATGGCCCAATGGAAGGCGCATGTGCGGCCACAGCCGCGTGCGGTGGAGATAAACGTCCCAGAAGGCGCTAGAAAAATCATATCTTGGTCTCCTTGGCTACTTCCAAATCATTTATGGTGAGCGCGGTAGAGTCGACACCTCATCACGATGAGGCAGAGTTTTCGCACAGCCTGGTCAGCAGCGCAGCTTAAGAAGACGGTTCTGATCATGCATCCAGTTTTAATGATGCTGCAACTGGTTCTGATCTACGATATTCCGCTAAACATGTGCAGCCGAGCAACACCAGAAATGCAACGCATCTTCATGCCGCTCAGTCTCCACCTCATACGATCTGGGCTCATGATATCCCAGAAAACACTTGGAGCTGACCCAGAGGTCAGCTTAAGACACGATAGGGTGCGCTGGACTTTTATTGGGCGGCCAGCCTGCTGGCCGCTTGTCATTACTTAGCAAATGCAAGCTCCTTGTAATTTTTCTAGAGGACGGTGAAGCGCAAGAACAGCCCAGCGCTCCTAGGTACAAACCAGTGCTGGTGACAAAGATGGAAGGTGCCGCATATGCGACAAACTTGAGTCACCAAACAGGAGCTCAATCAAAAAAAATTCCCGATGCATAATTGGCGAACCACTTGACAGCAACCACTAACCAGCAGCGCTCGACGTTACATATCCCCAATCAGCATGATGGCAGGCACAAAACGGCGTTACTGCACACTCAAATATAACTGTATACCATTTGAACTTGTAAATGCATTAGCTGAACTACAACGGCCGGTCAATCGGGATCCTAACATCCTGTTTGAGAGAGAGCTGGGTGGAGGTCTAGATAGAGGACTGTCTATATGGACACAATTTAGTCTTTGGCCGAAACTTTTGGGAGCATCTACAGCGTCTCCGGCCATCTCCTTTCGTGTAGCAGGCTAAGCAGTAGGAAAGGAAGGCACACAACTTTTTCCAACGAGGAGCATCGTCTTTCTTGGAGTCCGTGCTTCGGCTGCAAAAGTTTAGCTAAATTCATAAAAATACAAGACATTCGTTCCCGGACTCGCTCGAATCGTTCTTTCTGTAACGAATCTACCTAAAAAAACAGAGGCTGACCTAGACAGAGCAAACTGATCCAGCAGCAAGGACGCATATCGGCCGCCTTTAAGCTTTTCGACGCTTCCTGGCTATATGCATCGGTTTACTCTAATGGGCGATACTAGTAACGCAGCAGTGATTGTTATTCTTTCCCAACAGGCTTCTGGCTATCCGAATAATTAGATTACTTATCGTCGTTCTTAGCGCTTTACCGAAACCGACCAGTGCCCATTTTAGGAAACGCAACCATATGCGGTGTGGTAAGTCGTGAAAATGCCAGCGCTGTTTTCATGGGGCGCATGTTACTGTCCTGGCCGACCGGAGGTCTTTAATGTACCCAACGAAGAGGCTTGAGGACTTTAAGAACCTTCGAAATGTTTGCTGGTTTGGGCATCTCCTGCAGTTCGAATTTGCGCTGAAGTGGCGTCCGATGAGCTCTCGCGATGCCTCGACAGTTCATTATCGTGCAGCGAAGCTGCGCTTGTCTGTACGAATTCATGATTTCTATCAAAAATGTGTGAGTGTCGTGCGTTAACTTCTGTGCACCTGCTAATATTGCTAAAATCCACGGTGACGCAACGGTGGAGCACTGCCACGTTAAGGACAGCTTGCTGGGGCTCACAACAAAGCAAAAGCCCCGTCGCTTGTACATTCCGGCTTCTCTTCGCAGCACTGTTTTGCCCAATGCAAATAATCCTGGCCGCTCATGCATTTATTGGGTCTGTACTCTAATGAGAAAGCTCTCACAGCCTATCTGGTGGACTTGGATGCATTCCAGGGAGATAATTTCCCACTGTCATGCCCAGATTACTGGCCGATGAAGCCGCGCAGCTCTTCTTAAACCGGTATTTTGCAGAGCTTCCCGGCCGATGAAGGGATTCAGGCTTATCTACTCTGGATCCTATTGTTGGAATGCCAGAGATTAATGGTCACTGTAGCATCTAAGGCTTCATCAAAAGACTCACCAAATATGCCTATTTTCGCCTTTGCTTCAGCTCTGGCACGGCTCCATATGTCGATCAATTATTCTGAAATCATGTCCGAAAGCTTTACGGATTTTCCCGAAGTATCATCACCAATAAGTATCCAAAGTTTGTTAGTGTGCTCTGCCATGCTTTTATGACCCGCCTTTAAATGGACCAAAATATGACGACTGCGAACCACCCTGAGACTAATGGGCGAACAGCACGCACCAAAAACCATCGTTTGCAGGATTTGTAGCACTGTGCTCTCACAAACCCAATTGCTTGAGATGAGTTTCTTCCTTGTGCTGCATGGTTATATACTACAACACTATCCCTGTTTGCCCATGCCTTCCCCGCCTCCTTGATTTACCATGAGGATTTCCTCTTCAGTCTGCGCCTAGATCTGGTGGGCCAGTGTCAGCAGCCACCCTTAGCAGCTGAGAAATTCAGAGGACAGTTATGCAGTGCACGCGAACGTGCGCGCAAATTCGAGAGAAACAAGCACGGATTCGTGATAAGTGAATGCCGGCTGCAAATCTCAAGCGTAGAGGCTTGGTTCTGATGCGTCGGCAATGATTCCGAGGCTCACCAGAGGATCAGATGGAGCAATTTGCGGCTAGGTGTCTAGGACCTAGGTATCAATGCTCTTTCTTATTCTATGGATTTCTCTAAATGTTGCAGATGTCATAGGGCTGCTACTATTGCCATTTTTTACAAGTCTCCAAGCCCTCTGAATTATTCGCAGACTTTGCAGCGCATGCAAGCGACACGAGTGGAAGCAGAGGATCCACAGAGGCGTAGAGGTGCTGCATTAGAGGTCTGTTGGGTTGCGAGGATACAGTCGATGGGAACACCCAGCGAAATTTGGTGGGAAAGCCGGCTTCATTGATCGAAGAGTGAGCAGCTGCGCGCTTCGTTGCTTGCGGGAGATTTTGCGGCTTGGGTTAGTTACCAACGTTAATCTCCATGGACAGTTGTCCTCGCGTTACGTGGTGATTGTTTTTCCTCGGCGCATGCCGTGCGTGAGATGTCGACATCATCGAGGGGCATGCTCGAAAAACTGCTAGATATTAGTGTCAAGGTGTTCTCTACGCACAGATTAGAGCGCACCACCCGCCAAAGTTGTCCTTATAATGGGTAAAGTTTTCTCCAGATTTTAGAACAAACTTGACAGCAAATGATGTAGAAGTACTTACATCGAGGCGGCGCTTCTCACGGCTCCAACACAGGGGAGAAAGACAGCTATCTTGTGTGTAGCTGCTACCTTCGATCCCTCGAAGCATTCACAGCTAGCTGCATATGGCATATATAGCACACGCACACAACATTGCGTCTTCCTCTATAGAACTAACAGCTCTGCGCAATAAATCCGCTCTACGAGCAGACAAACCAAGTGGACAATTCCCTGCACAACTAATTCTAGTCAATTCTCTTCTAACCCTAAACTACACGTAATCAGCTTAGCAGATCCGGCGAAGCGTGACTTGGCCAGCCACCGTTGCACACAGGCTATTGCCAACGTTTCCTGCAAATGCCCTTTTGGTCGCCATCTGTTTTAGGCGGAGAGGCAGTGGGACACCGCGAACTTTTGCAGCACCCAACCTCCAGGGTTTTTCTCATTTCTATGGATATGTTTACGCGCCACTATTGCGCCCCCTTACAACTTTTATATCGGTGAATTTTATACCCTTCGTAACATTCCAGACCCCCTCCCCCTTTGATCTAGACCTGCTGCCTGCATAAAACTTGCGCCCTCCGTCCTCGCCGTTTCCTACGTTGTACCCCTTTCGGACCGAGTCAAAATGAGCGAGACGCACAGCCGTGGGCAGCAGCGTGTTGCAACTACAGATATGCGCCTAAAGTACAATTCTATATAGTAGGAGATAACTCCGTGCAGATGATACATCTCCTCACAGGCCTCCCCAGCAGGCATTGTTCTCTGGCAAAGAAGGGGAAGACAAAGATAAATTCATAAAGGGCGAACTGGCTGCTCTCAGAATCCTTCAATCTCGCTTTCTTTGGGGACGTGTGAGGCGAAGGGCGAGTTTGCCCTTCTAACGAAAGAGCGCGAAGGCCGAGCCCTCGGAAAAGGAAAGCCGTCTGCTGCTGCGTCCATGCACCCTCCGCAAGATCACATCCACAATTTGGCAAGAGACCTGTGCGCGTTCCTCCTCCCCCAGAAAACAAAACATACTTTTCCACACCCTCCTACTGGAAGCCTATTCCAGAGGACCTCAGAGGGCCCCCACTGGGATAGGCTTGCGCTAATGGGAGGGGCACAAGGGCCGGAAATGTGTGAAAGCCCCCATACCTCCCCTTTATAGCCTCCAGAGTGCACAAACTGGACGGAGTCAAGGAGGCCCACTAGGAAACAAAAAGGTGAGGCGAAATGGCATTCCTGACTGACAGTTGCCCCGTTCCCTGACTCCCTCCCGCCTTCCCTCGCCACCAAAATAAACGCACACGGCGGGATTGGGCTGAAAATTCGGCAACAGCCTACTGTTTTTGCTTCTGCAAAGGGACGGGGAGAAAGACTCGTGCGCACAAGGCGGCAGTACCCTGCCTTTCCCAGGAAGTTTGTACCACCAGCCCCCTTCCCCTTCCCCACTCCCGGAGAACTCTTTCTTGCCCAGTGTCAAGTGTCTCAGCATAAAACTTCAATACGAGCGGCGAAGAAGCAGCATATCTTCAGGAATGTGCTGCCACCACCCCTCCATCCCCCTTGTGAGTTAGCCCCTTCTTTCCCTCGGCCATGCGATGGCGGAAAGGCAGAACCTGAAAGCAAGCAAGGCCCTCCTAAAAAGGAACCGCAAGCCGATTCCTTCCCACAACGCCACCACCTTCTATCTCCCCCTCTCCCCCTTCCTGGCTTCTCTGCTCCGCGCGGGCGTGTCAAGCTGCAGCGGCCCTCGCTTTGCAACCTTTGCCCGCCAGTGCGTGACTCTGCACCTTCGACAGCCGCACTTTGATTGCCCAGTACTTCGACCTATAGAATCCATGGGTCTTCGCAGAAAATGATTTGTAGTAGCGCTTGCCACCCTCATACCAGGAAGCAATCCAGCTCCTCTTGTCCCAATAAACTCCAGCCACATCGCACTTGAGATCACTCGGGTTGTCTGGATCCGGGGCCTCCTGCTCTGGATAATCCAGGAGGTACTCGTATTCGCCGCCGTCGGCAGCAGAAGCAGCAGGCGGCACTCCAGCGGGTGGCAACACATTCGCCGTTCCCGGAAGTGTTGGGGGCCCACACGGCTGCGACAGAGACACCGGGGGCCCCCCCACAGCCTTACCGGACGCTCCAACAACGGGGCCCCCATAGGCATTCCCCAACCCCATAGCCGCTATAGCGCCCGCAGGTGGCTGCTGCAGGGGCCCACTCCCCCCCCTCCCTGAAACGGCAAGGCCTGCGCCCGCAAAGTCTTGGGCGAGGCCCCCTGGAGCCGTCGCCTGGGGCAGCTGGAGGCCCCCCGCCCCCCCCCCCGCGTGGCTGCCCAGGGGGCCCCCCCCCGCGCCGTTATCCCTCCGCTGTCGCTTCCTCGAGCTCCCCGTGAAGACCTCCTCGTGCACACTTGGACCAGGTCCGTGCGCGAGGAGTGGAGGCGATAGCTGCTGCATCGGCTGAGGCGTCTGCGCGTCAGCGTACACGTGAAACAGCTGTCGTGCGCCTCGTATCCCCGGACTGGTAGCCTCCCACTCCCGCGTGGCGTTCGGGAAGCTCCTGTCCAACTTGCTACACAAGTCATCGAGTTTCGAGCAGGCCGTGTGAATCGCATCCAGCCACTGTAGATACTTCTCTATGCCGGAACGGGGGGGGGGCCCCGAGGCCCCCGCATTGCTCGCACCGGACCCAGGGGCCCCTGCAGCGGGGCCCCCCGTTCCCCCAAAGCCACCGCCTTCACCAGAGAGAGGGCCTCCGCAAGAGCCGACCTGATCCTGAGACACATCCGCATAGACTCCGTGAGCGGATGCTCCTGTCGATCCTTCTCCGCGATCCGGGGAACCTTCTCCCAAAGGTGCCTCGCTCATCCTATCCGACGGACAAACAACAGCCCTCCCACCGCCCCTACTACTCGCGAGGCCCTGCCTGCTGGGGGCCCCCTGAGGTAACCCAGGGGCCTCCTGGGGGCCCCCGCAGGCTGCAGCGCTCGCCGGTTCAAGCAGCACTGCTGCGCTGTGCCCCTCATGGGGAGGGCCTAGTCCAGTGTCTGCGGGAACCCCCCGCGAGGAAACGCCATGATAACTTTCGACGCCGTCTGCGCCAAAGTCTGCGGGCACGCCACCCCCCCCAAATGCCTCGAGACTCTCGGCAGAGTGGAAGGGGCTCGTGTCTGCGGGCTGTGCGATGGACGTATACGCCGCGGGGGGCCCCCCCATGTCGGGTACAAAGCCCGCAGCGGCAGGCCCATGGATGGGGTACGTGAGAGCCTGCATGGGGGCGGAAGGAGCGCCGCTAGGTTGGTGCTGCTGCTGCTGGGTGGCGGCAGCAGATCCGGCTGCGGTGGTCGGGGGAGGCTCAGCGTGCTGAATCTGCTGGGATGCAGACGAATCTAGCACGCTATAGGCCACACCCGAAGCGGAGCAGGGGAGGGCTGCTCCAGTCGGTAGAGCATCCATAAGGAGGAACCGTCGTGTGGCTGCTGCGGCTGCGACGCCGATTCGCCCCTAGAGCTTCGCGCGCAGTCGGGCGGCTGGAGAGCTCGTAATAATGCTTCAGAAAAGTTCACCAACAGAGAGGAAAACACCTCCTACGAGGCCAGAAACACGCTGCATGTACCCTCTGTCGCTGTTGTTCCCCCAGGCAACCCGGTCTTGCTGCTATACCACCTCTCGCCCGCGTGAAAAAAGAGGTATAGGTATGTATATAGATATATGTATGTGGAGGTGAATTGCGCCTGCTATCGATGCTGTAAAGTTCGGAATCACTGCGCGGCTATAAAGTCTCGGCGGGACGGCAGCAGGCGCAGCGGCCGAGGCAGAAATAGAGGCCTTAGAGAGCCGCTGTTTTTGCAAGGTTCCCTCTAGGGCGTCGTCAGTGCGTGCCGCTTCCGGTAGCAGTGCAACGCGCGAACCTGTGGACACACCTGTTGGGCAGCAGCACCCACGAGTGGGTACAGCCCATGAGTGGAGGGCTCGTGGGGCCTCTATCCGCTAATTCAGGGGTAAAGTCTGCAGAACAAGGGAAAGATTGACTCCCAATGGGGTTTCCGAGGTGGCACCGGGTGGCAAGCGCTCCAAGGCGCAGCGTTTCTCCAACGCCTCGTGCCGATCTTGAACGAAGACTGGATCCTTGGGCAAGGCCCTGAAGGCAGGGGCCCCTGGAAACAAATACCGGACTGCTGGACGGAGGAACGGCAGACGGGGCAAGGGAGGTTGCGAGTGCGAGCTTGCGGAATACGCGAGCCTCCAGGCCTCTTGAGCCTCAAATTGAGTGCAGAATATAGAAGCAGCACGAGGTCTCCAATAATATGTGACAAAGGGAGCCCGCGGCAGGGCCAGCTACAAGGGAGGGGAGGTATATGCCGTCCACGAGGCAGTGCAGCAGGGGCAAGGGGCTGCCAGAGTTCGGGGCGTAGGGTTTAAAAATGAGGAGAGACGAACGAAGCAAAGAACCGCAGAGGTTGGGGGATGTTGGCGGAGCCGAGCATCCACATTGATGAATTGAACTGCGCAGCACCACGAGGCGTCGGCGAACAGCCGTGGGGCTATAGGTTTTGAGGCGTCGCACACCTCAGCGAAACAGGACGGCAGACAGGAGGCAACTACTCCACATATTTATTGCCACTCTGATTGATTTGAGGGGATAAGGGGCGGACGCAGAGAAGGCACGCCGCTAGCTGCGACGGCAGCACCACACGCAGGGCTTCGTCTGTTGTTAAACGACCAGCAGCAACAGCAGCAGGACAGCAGCAGCAGCAGCAGCAGAAAGAGGAGCCTCCTGCTGTCCCTTCTTTTCCTTTTAGAATATTTTCCGGAGCTAGATGACCGGAAAACCTTTCGATTTTAGAGCCGTATAAACTTTAAATCATACCAGCCACTTCTCAAAGGCCGCCAGCTTTTCTCCGGATAGCTGCGCACTCCGCACTCTGTCGACGCTTTCAGGCTGTCTGCACGCCACGCAGACGTTGCAGCTTCTTACACCCTCCAATCAATTTAATTCGCGTTTCCAGGCGTCATTTTTACCTTTATGTTATTCAGTTAGGCGAGGACACGCACCAGGCGAGCAGACACTACAAAGTACGCAGCTCCTGCAGCAAGACCGTGAGGCAGCGCCCGCTGCAGGCCAAAAGGCCTTACTGCTACCTTCTAAAGTAGATCCGAAGAAGCCGAATGAAGGCACATTCTGTACCCGTTGCCTCAACTGCTTGTTCATTTAAAGACAATTAGTGGCTGCTGCAACAAGTCTCTGTTTAGTGCGGTTGTGGGGAACACAAATTAGTAAAGATCGACGCCTATAGGAGCCCCCATACTTGAGCTACGTATAGTCGTCTTAGTGGAAAGAAACGGGCAGCAAGGCCATGAAGCGGCCCTAAAGCCTGTCGTGGAGGCCTCGCACACAGCCTCGTACTACTATCTCCTGACGCATTCCACACCCACTGCAATTTAGCTAAATTGACAGGGAAGTGCCTTCCTACTTATTGCCATATTGACAGTCTTCGTGGCAATACAGATAAGCTCTGCCTAAATGAAGGAGTATGAAAGGCCGAATCTACTCGCGACACGTCTAGGTCCGGTCACTCAGTGCAGGCACTGAGCTCCTCAGAGCTGCCTACACGCTCTGCGTGCCCTAGATTTGAAATGCCCACAAAGGATTCAGCTTACGAGTGCTATCTACTGTTACGTCGTGTGTCTGCTCAACTACATCTGACAGCATCCAAAAAGTGAGCACTGGCTGAGAGTAAGCCGGTGCCATGCATTCTCAGAGAGAAACACGACGGTGAAAGTGAAGCAATACAGATTATTTGGGTAAAGTAGGTCATCCAAATTGAAGAGTCTTTAAGTCTTAGCAAAAAGTGCTGTGTGCTCAGAGGGTTGAAGCCATGAAACTGGCTTTTCCACAGGAGAACAAGTGCAAACTTCTGGCCAATAACAGATTAAGGGGCAAACACCACAAAACGGATGAACGGCTCGCCCTGACACCGCTTCTCAATGCCGGCTTCTGCCTGCTAAATTGCTAATGCCGTTTTTATGTGCTCTGCAGTTGGCACTGTAGAGTCAAAGCCACTTCCACACCGAAACGGCGAACACTTGAGTTTACCTCTAAGAGCTTAAAGGTGCTATCAAAGGAGATATATTATGAGCGACTCATGTGGCATGCCTTTAAACAAAATAAAAAACATGAATTTCAGTGTAGCATAGGGGCTGATCGATGAGGGAGTATTGAGGCTATCTGAATAGGGGCTGATTCCGAGTGTACTGCGAAATATGTGCGCCTGTTACTATGTAGTGAGATATTCCGAAGCCTATGCGATTTAATTTTCCGAGACACGCAAGAGAGAAGGCAGGGAATGTTAGACATTCAATCGCGTCCTTGCCACCAACAGCTGTGGCTGCAGGTGAAAACGAACACACGGGCGAAGAAATCACAACATCTCAGATTTGCAGACAGCGCATGGGTTCGATGTGCCCCGTTTCTGCTCATTTAGCATTCTTTGTTGCCCTTCTAGCCTGTCTGTACGTGCAGTCAGCAGCCAGCTGCAAAGCGCTCACTCGTAGCTGGGCGGCCTCGACGCCCGATGTAGTCGGCGGTGAAGATCGCTGCCTCTTCCTCGCAGCGTGAAACGCCACCTCTAACCACCCCTTCTGCGAGTTAGGAGAACATAAGTTGTGTAATGCCTTTAAAAAACCTTCTTGTCCTCTCCCTCCCATAAAAGCCTGCACAGCGTACCAGCGGCATCCGGTGACTCACCGCCGCCCTGCGGCACGCGCAGCGTATCGACTGTAAAACACACCGAACACATCCTGCTGATCCGCCTTCTTTTTACCACCAGGTCGACTTTAGGCTCTTTCACGTGAAAATTAGGGACGCCACCACAAGCACGCGCACCAACGGCTTATTTGCGGGAGGGGCAAACATTAGACCGGCCTTTGATGCAGTCCCCCGGTTGAGTCATGATCTGGGGCAGCGGCTGGTGTTCTCGCAACTCTCTGCAGTTTCTGGTGTCCGGATTTTCGCTTCCCTTGAAGCCATCCCTCTTTGGTAAGCCCAGACTCTGACGCCCTCCGCCTCTTCTCTCCTGGGGCACTGTTGTGCCTCAGGGGAGGTCAACAGCGGCGCACCTCATGAGCACCTAGGACATGCACACGTCTTATCGGCTACAGGCGTTGGTTTTTCATGTGTGTGGATGCCAGTGAGAGTGTGTATCTACCCAGCCGCATCTCACATCGGTCCTGCATAGCAATGGAATATATGTGCTCCTCTCTGTCTTCTGCAGCCAGCAGGGCGGTCGCTCACCTTGCCCCTTGTCCTTTAACACCTTCGCTCACACGCGTTTCAAGGTTTACACCCAGCAACAATGATTTCCTCCGTTTTTCACCCACAGGAACAAATGAAACCTGGAGCCTCGCTCCTAAACCAGAGCAGGCCCCACCCTCAGGAGGTTATTGTCTCTGAGAAAATCAGGCCTTTGAACACCGCCAATGCAATTGAGGCAGGCTTACCTGTCCTGGTGCAGCATTCCTCCTCTATGATGGCTGCTCAACCCGCAGGGCGACTTATCCCCACCAATGTGCGGCCACCCCAGTGCCTCGCGGCAGCAGGTACAGCTTAGCAGCAGAGAAGTAGCTGCACTGGCGTATCTCTGAGCCTATGCGCATGCAGGAATCAATGTGCATCCCTTGTCTCTGCTACATCTTCACTCTGAACCAGGCAGGACCCTTTAGGCTTTCCTGCCGTTGCGCTATCTTGCCGAGATCTACGAACATTCCTCTGTATATTGCTTTCCTCCCTTCTCTTCGGCGTGTTCCCACCTCCCCTCAGCCCTACCCCTGCTATCTATGTGTGTGTGAACCCCGTATATTTCTTTACTTTCCACCCGCTGCTGCCGTTGTGGATGTGCTATCACAGCGGTTGGCAGCGCCTACATCCCCCCTGCACTCACTGGCTCTCCCTTCTTTCACGCAGCGCCATCGGCGCCACCGTGCATATCCCGAAATCCAAAGGCCCCTACCCTTGCTGCCCTGACACACCGGCTGGGAGCTCCGATATTCTCAGAGGAGGCAGCAGAGATCAAAAACTGCGCCGGGTTCGACGGTCAATCATCCGAGCAGCAACAGCAGACGGAAGCAACAATGAGTAATGGCACGCGGCTTAGAGGTTTGAGCCCGATTCAAACAGGTGTCTCTTGGCCCCCTCCGAACTCTGTGTCTGTGGACTACGGCAATGTACGCAGTGCCATGGATGCCGCGGGCACGGCGCTCGCGGGCATGAGCTGCGTTCTGCCAACAAACAACGGCAGCGGAGGTCTCTCTGTCATCTCCGTTCCCAGTCACGACGGTGAGGTCTGCCACAAACTGAGTCTGAAATAGGCTCTGGTGGAGGGGGCGAATGGTGTTCGGGGCTGCTGGGGGATAGAACAGCAAGTTCTGGGGCCTACGCGCGAGTAAAGGACTATGGCGTACAAAGCCGAAATTGGCTGAAAGAGAAAGAGGGGAGTGCGGGCACGTTCGTGGCTGTATACGCACCGGAATCCCTGACACCGCATTCAAAATGGACCTTAAGGCGGCTTGTAGGGCCTTAGCAGCAGCCTTGGATGTTCCTAAGTGCCCTGCCTTCTCTGTGCCTTCCTTCTGTCTCAGCGCCGTTGTACAACAAAGTAGCAGAGGATCTCTCGCGATCTCTTAAAGCGATGGGCTGCTTCTCCGTCGCAAACAAGACGGCCGCCGCCCTCAGCAAGCAAGTAAGCAGAGGCCCCCACATCCCTGCTGTTGCTCGCCTTCAACACAAAAGCAGTTACTCCCTGAAACTCATGCGCCGTGGCGCGCTTTGTCTGTATATATCACGTGTTATCCTATGCTTAGTGGATAACGCGTGGCGCCTCAGGCGTGGTGGTGTTGCAGTGCACTGCCAGTGACACCACTGCGTATCGCTGCACAACAGGCAGTGATCTGCTGAAGGAAAAGAAGCACCGCGATGCTCTGGGTGCCTTTAAGCGCCAATCATACCTGTGTCTGCGTCTTGCATGTCTCGCAGTTGCTGGGGTCCACAAAAAAAAGGGAGCAAGAGAAACAGAAGCAGCAGGCGGATGCAGCAGCAGCAGCAGCTGCTGCTGCCGCAGCGGCGGAAGCGGCCAGTGAGAGGGAACGACTGGCTAGAGAGGCAGAGCAGAGGGCTAAAGAAGAGGAGGACGCTCGTAAGCAGCTGCAAGACATGGATGTATCCCAGCTGCTTTGTTTGGCGGGACCCTCTCCTGCACAGATCAGGGAGCAGCGCGAACGCGAGGCGGCCATGTGGAGAGAGCAGCATGTGCTACAGCAACAGCAGCAACAACAAATAGAACAGCAACAGCCGCAGCAAGGCATGATGATGCAACAGCACATGCAGTACACACACCAAGAAGCCTGGAACAACTCGGAGGAGCAGCTATACGGTAAGTCCATGTCCCCGTGGCACGCGTAAGCATAGTATTTCGCTGTTCTTGCTGCCCTTTCTGCTTAAAATAGTAGACAGCACTGGCTGTTAAACTGAGGCCGCTCCCTCCACCCATACAGTGAAGCTCCGTAACCGGACGTCTGCTGGGGTTCCCCCATTGTCTGCGTGGTGCGGTATCACTGGCTACAAACAAACACGAATCCTAAAACGAGACGCATAGCCGCAAGAGTTCATAGCTAGATTGGCGCTTGCTTGTGTTGCAACAGAGTATCCTACGGGTGAGATTTTCCAACAAGCAGACAGGGAAAGCCTGCGGCAGCAAATCTTGATACAGGAGCAACGCATAGCACAGCTGCATCAGCAGCTAATGGAACATCAGGAAGCGAGGGAGCAGCGCCGACGACATGCAGCAGCCGCAGCTGGTGTGGCTGCAGCAGGGGGCCACTTCTCGCAGGGCGGAAGCAGCTCGCGACAGACTTCATATGCGGAGAGAAAGCTGGAGAGCTTTGCATCCCGTGACAGTCAACAGCTCACAGCTCGCCACGCTGGCAACTCTACAAAAGAGACCAGTAGGCAATGCTCGGATGAAAAGGCAAAGGTATGCAGATGCACACCTAGGTCAGGGGTTCTCATGTAGAAAGGAAGTGATACGCCCAAAGGCTATGTAAGAGGATAGGAGTGCACACCCAGTCACACACAAGGGTGCACACTACGAATATCAGACACTGGGGGAGGGGCAGGCAGAGGAACAAAGCAGCTTAGGGGATAGAGAAAACGGATGCTTGGATGAGGTGCTCCTTCAGTACATATGAAAGTAATACACACCTTTTCCCCTGCTTAGAATTAGTGTCAAGTATCCTGCTGGCCCTCCACATCTTCGTGGGCTTCCTGAGGGTTTCGAAGCTTTCTGATTCCCGTGCCTCTCCCTCACTCTGTCTCGATGCCGCAGAGAACCGATTTGACAGCTTACTTCTTTATGCCTCTCTGACTGCCATGTATGGATGCATGCTGCATTCGCATTGAATATTTGCTAGGTTATGCATTTCCTCGGTGTGCCTGTGATGTTGCTAATTGCCTTTTGTCGTCAGCCTCTGACAGTGGACGGCCTCTTGGCACAATACCTCGAAACGAACGGCTTGGAACCGACGCTTTTCCGTCGCATACGCAGTGGCGTCTACTTTTATGGACGCACCAAGTTGCTGATGAAGGTACAGAGGGGGGAGCTCAGCTGCATGGCTCTTCACCTTACTCACGAACAAAAGCAACATCAGCAGCAGAGGTTTGTATCGATCGATCGATTCCTTCGGGAGCAGGGTGTCGGCAGCAACAAGCCCTATGTCTCCTAAACGGCGCGTGCCAAAAGCAGAAATTAACGCTACACCCCTGTCTTTCTTCCATTCCCGTCATAAGGAAGCTAAAAGCTCGGGTTGGAGTATTGGTAGAGCACAAAGCAGCCGATAACAGTACCACACACGCATTTTCTTGCCCTCTTTGAGAGGGTGTCTGCATATTTGTTGGGATCGGTGGCGATAGGGCACGAAAGGGGGGTGCCCTTGAGTCTGCAAACGGTCCAGGCGAGGCCCCCTGCCCATGGTCCTATGGAAGAGTGTCTAATATTTTATGATACATTCAAGCCATCGAAAGATGGGGAGGAGGCAGCCTACCTTGCGTGTGAGCCGCCCCTTCATAAGCAGAGAAGCCCTCGTGCAGCCATCACCCTGAATGGGACCTGGTTACAGCAAGAGGGACCTCAAAGCCGTGAGAATGAACGGCTAGTGAAAGAATGCCCAGAAGAAGGCGAGTGAGGTAGGGGTCGGCATAATACTACTCCTGACAGGACCTCGTGGACACGAAGGGTGTAGAGCTATGGTGGAGAGAATGGAAGCCTCCAATGCTACACCTGCCCTCTCACTAAATAGGATTTCCTAATGGGAAATTCGATTTTAGCATTTGGTATATTCTGTTCCCATACAGGCGTCGCCATACGTTGAATGGAAGGCGCCACGAGATGGGAAGGGCACCGCCAATAATCTCGGGGGAATGACGGTGGGCAGAGTGCCGCTTGTGAGTGGGATAGACATAGCCCCTTTGACAGCTCCAGGGCTCTCTTTTCCGTACGCTTACATACCTTGCTCAGTCTTAACATTTTAAGCATGCAACAGAATGATTGAGATGCACAGGCACGGTACCCACCCGCGCCACGATCCTTCTTTCACGCTGAGACAACGAGCTTGCAGAAAAACCTTCCGCACGTGCGGAGAACAAGGCCACACAGAAGCCCTTACGAGGGGACAAGGGGGAATGAATGTAGCACCAGAAGAGCCATAAAACTGAAGTAAGCTGCTGAGCTTAGATCTTTAAACAGTGCCAATACAAGGCATCGCCAGCGACGGCGTTCAACGCACTAGACATCAGTGGAGCGCAAAGAAAGTGGCAAATACGTAGCAAGCATCGAAGACGGCAAGGAAGCACAAACTGCGTAGGAAGAACAATTACATAGAAGCAAGGGAGTAAAACAAATAGGCACATAACAGTAGGGCGCCATTGTCAATGGGCCGCCTGCAGAGACAGCGCAGCACAGGGCCAGGTACGAACACCTCCAACATGAGCGCACGCCTTCTGTGTTGCGCCTTCAATTCCAAGGGCCACATCCCCAACCTACAGGAGATGGTCAACCCCATCTGGAGCAGCTACGAAGCCGACGAAAGCATAGCATCGCTATTGCCTCTTCCGTTTACCCTGCACCCATTCGTCCCTGCGTCTAGAACCCTCAGCCGTCTCTGCACTGCAAAAGCACGGCCTTTCTATTTTAACGATGGACGCGGGGAAGTAAAGGGGTACCCAGTTCCCGTAGGCTGATGTAATGAAGAGGCCCCCACGGCCCAAGCAGGGCCCTATGAGACCCTGAGCAGTGCACGCCTAAAATCCACTTGTCGGTTCTGCCAACCGCAACTGCAACAACCCCAGCCACATGAACTAGAGAATACGGGTGCAAGTCAGCCCCCTATGCACCATGTGAACCAACTTTGCTTCGGAGTTTACCAGGCGGCCACAGGCTGGTGCCTCACTGTCAAAAAGCCGCAACCTCGGCCTAACCCCAACTTCACCTAAGCCTCGGAGAACCCTACACTTGGCGTCCTAGCCACCCCGGAACACTGGACAGCATAGTTTGCACTAATGCACACTGTAAACTGTCAACAAAATTCCAACACCCACCCGCAGCCCCTCGACCAAATACCGCCTTGCACGCCATAAGCCCTCATGGGTGCTCCTAGCCTGGCAACGTGTGGCACCTACGGGTAGGCCTTTAAGAGCCCCTCTACCCTACATTAGAGTGACTTCTTCCAAGACCTAAAACACTAACATTTGCATTAAGCCCCCAATCCGTACACAGAGGAACCAAAGGGATGCTGTGCAGGGCACCAAACCGGCCCAAATCTACCCATTACTGACTAGCTGCCACTTCTATCTGCTGTATTCTCTAATGGTGTCGAGTGACTAACACTGCTGCCTGCTTCCCCAGAGGGCCCTGCATGCGCTGCATACAAAGGACCCCAAGGGCGTCCGTGTGCTATTCCTAGCAAAGCGAAGCATAAAGAAGCTGTCGGTCTGAGTCTGACCCTAAGCACAGGACCCTGCAGGGCCTCTAATACCACTCAGCTAGTACAGATCATCTCCTCGCGTATACAAAAACCTCAGGGAAGGTGAGGGCTTTTCGCCCAGTGCCCCTCATAATGCTGCTCGGGTAATTGCCCTCTGAGGGTTGCAATAGGTGCAAACACATGGGTGCGTGATACACAACTGTATTCTAACTTCCCGCCAAGTATCACTCACTACTCCAGCAACAACTCAAGGTAGCGCCGCTGCAGCTGCTGACACTCCCTCGCTGAGCAGTGAACAACATCCTAGGGTAAAGCACTTGCTACTGCTGATGATGGTCCTGAGCTGCTGCTGGTGCTTTGCTGCTGCTGCTGCTGCCACCATCTGCCTCGCTCCTGCCTATTACGGCAGCAGCATATACTGCCTGCCATCGCCGCCTCTCCCGCCGGTGCCTCTTCTCTGCCTCAACTTAGAATACGCTGCATCTTGCAGCGGTAGATAAGTGGATATATGTGTTTGTATAGAACCTCCTTCGCTGGCCTAGTGGGGGCTTCCTGAGTCTAAAGCTGTCGCTACTCCTACAACCGATCTTCCTGTCCGCTCTTATTCTTTCTCCCCTCTTTATATATATATATATGTATCTTTATTCATAGCTTCAAGCTCAGCCTTACTGATGCCGCTGCTGCTGCCGCTACTATGCAGCTGCTGAAGCCACTACTGCTGGTATCTTTGCTATTGCAGCGGGTGAAAGCTCTGCAGATAACCGGTGAGATAGAACAGCCCTACCATGGGAACGAGGGGTGCCCCTCGATGATCTTCCACTCTCGTCGTATTGTCGACTGCGCTTCTTCTGCTATGACTGCACTTAGTATGGCTGGGATCTTGGCTGAGCCTTCGCCACCCGTGCCCTCATGGCTCCCTGCACATCGTACGGATCTGCGATTTGAGGCTGTTCTGTCGCGCCGGGTTGGTGCGCGTAGACATCCTGGGCACCCCCTGCAACCACGTAGCCGTATCCTTGGGGAACATACATTCCTCCGGAGGCCCCTGCATACGCAAGCTGCTGCTGAGGCTCTGCTACGGGATAGTAGGCTCCGCCGTAAGCGCTCGGCGCTACTGCTGCGGCGGCTGCCGGCGCAGCAGCAACCGCTGCAGGCGCAGCGGCAACCGCTGCATGCGGGAATACTGAATAGGGATCTTGAAGAGGGCCTCGTCCGGGGCCCCCTGCAGCCGCAACGGGGTGCATAGCCATCTCAAATGGAACGAATTCCATGGCAGGCCGCATGGATCTCATCATCATCCCGCCTTGAGCGCCAGGAGGAGGCCGTCGGGGAGCTGCACATTCCACGCAGCTTCTACACGAAGCACTGCGCTAAAATGCCAGGAAACCTGCCGCTCTGCACGGAGGGTGTGCGCGTTTAAACTGAGAAAAGATACGCGTGGCAGTCCTACAATCAACAACGAAAAGGACTTACGGGGTCTCCCGCCTCCGCTAGCTGCCTCGGCTTCTTTTTGGTTCTTCATTTCCTCTCTGCACCGCACGACAAGAAAACCCCCCGCAAAAGCGCAGAGTCTAGGCAGTTCCGCGAACACGCGAAAGCACCCTCCTGGCAAGAAACCTTTCTCACCTACAACTTCCCACGACCCAACACACGCCACACACACATCTAGGAGGCGCCGAGCGAGTGACCCCCCTGCCCCTCCCTTCCCTGTCACTCCCTCCTCCCTTCCCTGTCACTCCCTCCTCCCTTCCTGTCACTCCCTCCTCCCTTCCTGTCACTCCCCCGCCCCTTGTACACGGCAAAAACTCGCAAGCAAACAAAGCCATGGCCAGTGGACAAGGCGCACAACCCCCACTGGAAAATGCCGAAGCGGAGACGTAAGAGGCTGCACGCAAGCGCCGCCGCTTCGAGGCCACATAAAGGCCTTTCCCCCTCTTTCGCCTTGCAGGAAGAGGCACGAGAACTCACTTATCGACCGCCTTCTTGACCTCGATCACGACGTCTCCGAGTTGGTGGTGCCCGACGGCCATCTTGGCAGAGTGCGGGAAGGAGAAGACTAGGAAGCCAAAGCCCCGCATTCTTCCCGTCATCTTATCGTAGAAGAAATCAACGCGTCTGACCATTCCAAACCTCTTTGAAAAGAAGGCATGGATGTCTTCTGCGCAAAAGACAGCACGCCACTCTCCAGAGGCTCGCTCTGAGGGCGACAAGAATTCCGTCGCGCGCGCTACTTCTACTACGTGTGAGCGGAGGAGCTGCACACAACTCAGCCTCCAACCCCACATCCAAGCTTCCAAGCGCCCACCTGTCGTCATTGTAGGGGGGATGCCTCCAATAAAGACCTTGCACTCCTTTTCTTCGGGATCGTCCGAGGGAGGTGCTGAAGAAGGGACTACAGCTCCTGGCGCAGCAGCAGCTGCTGCTGCTGCCCCTCCTTCCGTGGTGCCTGCGCCTTCCTGCCGCTGCGGCGAGGAACCCCCCGGGGGCCCCCCCCCGCGTGGCGGCAAGCCAATGGGCCCTCTTGATCCCGGGTAGAACGTCGTACGTGGCACTGCTCTGCGCAGCTCGACCTGACACACGCAAAAAAGGCAGCATCACACGCACGCCTCTGCAAAAATGACACACGCAATAAACGGCCGAGGGGCGAGAGACCCCTGTGCGCAATGCAACAGCGCCACAGCAGGAAATGACTCCGATCTTCGACCCTGTCCACCCTCTTTTCCTGTCTGCACGCACCTCGTTCCCACCAATGGTATGGGGCCCCATGCAGTATGCTCGGAGGGTTTCTTTCTCGGTGTTGAATGTAACAAAGCCAAAACAGCGGCTCCGATTGAACTTCTTGTCAAACATAACGACGGCACTGCGCACCTGCACAGATCTCAGAAAGGCCCGAACACCTAAAGCTCCCAAAAAGAAGAGGGAAGGAAGGGAGGGAAAGATGAGAGGGAAGCCAGCCATGAGCTCCGATGCGGGGAGGGGTGGTGTGCCCTCGCCATGCAGACGACGAAGCAGAGGGCTCCGCGGCCGGAATATGTGCTGCACGTTCGAAACTAGCGCTGCTGATGTGTGGCAGTGCGTGCGAACGAACGCCTCAGCAGCCCCTTCAGGCAGCAGGCCTGTAAGGATTTGTGTCTGTGGTGGCAAGAAGGCGGAGCTCCTCCTCTAGCTCTTGTTTTTTGGCCTTACCGCGCCGTATTGTTTGAAGTAGTCCTCCAGTTCCGCTTCGGTTGTGCTCGGGTTAAGGCCCCCCACGAAAAGCTTGCAGACGTCAACAGGCTCTCTCTCGAGGATGGGGGGGGGCATACCTGGACCTCCAGGGGCGAATCCGGGAGCAAGCACAAGCGGCACAGGGCCCAAGGGGGCCCCTGGGGGGGCCCCTGCCATCGGCGGAAAGGCCCCCGGCACCAAAGTGGCGCCAGGGGGCAAGGCTGCTCCATCGGGGCGACTGTATGGCACGGGGACGAACATCCTGAGGCTCGCTGACAGTAGGGGGGGTGCGGGGGGGGTGGCGCGCGCTGTGCGAGAAAAGGGGGGCACAGGTTCCTGCTCTTTTCGGCCTATCACGGACGCAGAGAGAAGAAGAGAACAACAAGTATAATCAAGGGGGATGGCGCTCTTGAGCTGCACGAAAGCGCTTCTTCCGCCTGCTGCTGCAGACTCCGCGTTGCTTTCGGCTCGGCGGGGGCCTGGGGTACGCGGAGTGAAGGCAGTTGTTGCGAGCGTCTAGGCCTTTCCAGTGTGAGCACCAAAGCGGCAGCTGCAAATACAATAATAGCAACTGCAGGGGCAGGACCAGTAGCGCCCTGCACCTTGCAGGCACCACAGTAGCACTGGGTAAAAGACGCTGCGACTACCGAAACGCCCGTGGAGATGCCGCAGCACCAAACAACGAGACACCTAGGAAACAATAGAGCTCTATCAATACTCTGAAAGGCCCAAATACACAAACAAACAAGCGAGTCTCGCTAGGAGGGCCCCTACCCCTCCCCGGCTCCTCTAACGTCTGCTACGCTGTATGGAATGCGTGGCTTTGCAGGGGCCGCATGCGCAGCCGTGGCTTTGCGGGAGCCGCAGCTACGGTCGTTGCAGATTCGCACATCTGGATGATAGGCCCTCGTTTTCCTGGGGATTAAATACATAAATGACTGCTCTTTCAATGGGCGCAGAGTTAAGAGCAGCAACACCAGCCGCCACGGCAACGGCGGCCCTTCCCCCCCCGCCCTGCGCGATTTTTTCTCAGCACCAGTCGTGTAACCGCACATTCTCCGGCTCACGCCATCAGGGAGTGCTGCGGAGGTCCTAGGGATCTTAAAGGACGCCTGGCCAGGCGGATGAGTGGCAGCCGCAGAGGCCTTTCCGTCGACACGCACAGACTACGGAGCGCCAGGGCTTTGGAATGTGCGCTCGGCTGCTGCAAGCGACCAAAGCCGCTCGCTTTGACGACTGCCGCAGCAGCACACTGAATGCGGCAGTCACGCCAAGGGGAGCGTCGGCGACGTTTCAGGGGTATCGCCTGAGCAAAACAGGCGCGCCTCTTAAGGGGCCGGGGGGGAAGCGGCAACGGCAGCGCTGCTACGATGGAAGGCGAACGCCACGGAGGCAGTAGCAGCCGTGGCAGCCATGCGAGCAGCAGTCGCGACCCTGTATGTAGCCGGCTCGGACGCTTGGAGAAGGACTGTTCAACTCGCCAGGCGTTCCGCAGCAGCAGGACAGGCTGGGATGTCAAGCCGGAGCAGTCAGTGACTTCTGCTATGAATTACACGCGCTGGCGCAGCCGGAGTTCAGACAGGGGCTTCTCAGCAGCAGCAGCAGCCTCTGCCGCCTCCTCCAAGCACCTGAAGGACGAGAAGGGCTCGTTTTCCTCGGCTGCCGAGTTGGGAGCTGCTGCAGCAGCAAGAGCAGTAGCGGACGCTGCAGCAAGCGCTGCGGGTAAGGCAGACAAGGTGAAGCGCAGCAGGCCTGACTCGACGAGTGGCACGAGGAGGCGTCGCGCGGAGGATCCGGGAACCTTTGAATGGGGTCGTAAAGAAGTTGAAGCAGATGACAAGGACAAGAAGAATCACCACAAACCGGGTAGGGTGGCTCCTGCAGAATAGCCTGCTGCTGACGTTGCTGCAGTCGTTGCAGCGTTTCCTGCGTCGTCTCTTTATGCGCCGCTGCTGCTGATGGTCCTGCTGCATTTCTGGGTGGTGTGCTCTCTACGTGTGTTGTTGTGCAGCGCTGAAACCAACCTTTGAGCCGTCCGGCCTGCTCGCTGAAGACTCTGGAGATCCTGCTGCCACTTTAGAAAAGAACGGCGTCCAACTCAAGGTAGAAAACAAGCATAGGCCACTGCGGCTTCAGGAGTGCTGTGCAGGTGCAGCAGAATGGCAGCGGCACTCTGCCGCAGAGGTTCCGTACGGAGAAAAACAGTTGGAGCTTCTTTGTGGTCAGAGCACGTGTGCGCTCTTCACACGTGGCGCTTAGCAGCCGCTTTCGGATGTTTCTGTTGCTGCGCACGCAGCATGCGCCTCCTGCAGATGAACAGCTGCCGGACAAGAAGTGGCGTTTGTATCAGTTCAAGAAGAAGCACAGGAAAAGTGTCGCCTCGGCTGACGAGGAGCCCACAAGTCCGTTTTGTGTTCCCTGCAGAGCTTGGTACTACCTCTTGTTGCCTCTGCATGTGCGAAGGGCTGATGTCGCGCTAAGTGTTTTAAGGCCTCTATCTCGACTCTATTTGCACTCCCTTGCCACCTGGCTGCGTCTTCTGCCGAGAGATACAAGGCAGCAGAAAAGGCCGCCTTGTATCTCTCGGCAGAAGACGCCTCTTAGAAAGGACTTTTAGCATTCCGTAGCTCCTAGTTAGAAGAGCTGCAAGAGCTGCGTTCCCTTCAGCTGTTTTTCACGCCCTTCACTTGGCCTTTGCCTTCTTCTGCCCTGCATGCGCGTCGCAGAAGTCATGCACGTCCATAGGCGCTCGTGGTTTCTGTTTGGAAAGGATTCTCGGGTAGCGGATGTCCTACTGCTGCATCCGACAGTATCGAAGCAGCACGCAGTGCTGCAGTTCAGGAAGCGGTTCGACGCCGTCATGTAAGCGGAGGCTGTTTCAGGAGCTGGTTGCATGGAACCTGCTTTCTTCCTTCCTCGCTTGTGCTTTTTTCTTGCCCTGCAAAATAGTCGGCCTCCTTGCGAGAAAAGCTGACGCTGCCAGTCTGGCGCGCATGCTAAGCGCTCGTGTCTGTGCGTGTGTGCGTGGGGTTGGTTGCGTGCGACTACTTGGGGTGGATATGCAGAAACGTCTGCACTCGTGTAGAATATTTCTCTGTGTGATTCTCTCCGCCCTAAGGTCGCCTCCCCTGCCAAGGCGTCCTCTCGGCACACAGCTGAGAGTTTGAATCCTCTCAGAGGACAAGGGTCCTGCTGCATCTCTTTCTGGCGCTTCTGCTGCGCTGTTTCTGCTGCAGTCCTTACATCATCGACTTGGAGAGTACCAACGGCAGTTTCCTGAATGATGAACGCATTGATTCCGCGAGATACATTGAACTGCGGTAAAAATCGCAAACTCTTAACTTCAAGCTCGCAACCTTCTGTTTGAAGCAGGTCGAAGCCAGAGCAGCCACGCACACGGGCCTGGCAGTAATGGAGAACAGCCGCCGACACCGTGTGCTGTTGCTCGCGCTGCTCTTTTCATGAGGTCCGTCGCGGCTTTCGTGCTTGTTGCTGCTGCTGCAGGGAGGGAGACACTCTGCGCTTCGGGAAAAGCACACGCGAGTTTGTGCTGCTGCACAGCGGCAGCGTCGATGTGCAGATGACGTATGAGGAGTTTCTCCAGCAGAGGGACTCAGAAAAGCAGCAGCAGCCGCAGCACGCGCGACAGGCATAGGGCCTCCTGCAGCACTAGCTTTTCGGATACGATGTGTTTCCCCCCAGCAGCGGCATCGTATATGTGACCAGCATGCTGCTGCCCCTGCGAGGCGGTGTTTGGCCGTCACCCAAGTGCGTGCCTGACTGTGGAGTCGCTTGCTGGCAGATAGCCGCAGAGCTGCCGGCTAGGCGCTGGCTGCACCATCAGCTGCCGCTGCGGATGTCTTGAGTGGGAACTCTTCTCTGCGCGTGCTTTTGGTTTGACCACACGGTAGACGCACAGCACGGAGTGACAAGCGGAAAGTAGCCGCATCAGTAGGAGCACTAACCGTGGGAAACTCATGACTAGCAGCAGCCATAGTTGCACGCCAAGTGCACATAGACACGCGGCACTGGTCTCCGGCTAATTGGCCGTGGGCGGCTCGCAGCCCTAAGAGAGGCGTCGCCGTCTGCTCCTCACGGCGCCACTTAGCTATCAAAAAACCCCCTTCTTCGCTTGGTGCAGTAGGAGCCACAACTAAGACAACGGGAAAGGCATGGGGTCACCACCGTCAGCAGTAGCCGCTGCTGCTACATTTGAAAACCAAGACGCGGCCATATGCCGCTACAGCGAAAGCTCCAGGCGGTAGCCTAGTATAGCGACACTGCTGCAGGTGCAACTCCCTGTTGCCGCCAGCACCATCATTTCTGCGGCTTTTCGGTGTACGTTCACCCTACAAGGGCTGCAGGAGTTTCTTTAAGACACGGCGACCGCAAACATGGCACTGCAGGACGGTCGCCGATGTAGGCCCCCAGCATTCCTGAAGGCAAAGAAGCTTCACACATCTAGTGTTTTTCCTGCAACTTGAGCACTAACGACTGCAGCAGCAGCGGAAGCATCGTTAGTTAGTGGGCTACGTACCTTGCATGCCGTATGGCCGCAGATGACAGAACGCAGCAGCTGCCCTGCACCGGCACAGATGCGACATGCCGACACCCCCAACGTGCCGTGTTTCTCTTCGGGCTGCTGCGGTCTGTGATCGTGCTGCACTTGTTGCTCTTGCTGTTGGTCCTGCCGATTTGATGCGGGTGCTGCTGCTGGCAGTGAGTCTCCTAGCGGCAAGACAGTGCCTTCTTCAGCTTCCGCTGCGGCACCGAGTGACGCCTCCTGCGCCTGCTGCTCCTGCTTCTGCCGTTGTTGTCGTTGCTCTGAAAGTTGGGGCACTGCAGTTTGCCTGAGGATGGCATCTGTTTTATCACCAATCAAGTGGCCAAGGGCATCAGAAAATGGAGGGCCTATATACGTCTCTGCTATGCGCCGCAGTATTTCAGCGCGGCGCTGCAGCACCCCTAGCAACACGTGCCACCTCTCCTGCTGCTCGTGCTGTTGCCACTGCTGGTCCGAAGCAGCAGCGACGGGAGGAAGAAGAAGCAGGGCATCGCACATGGCTTCCATTATGGTTCTATACTGACGAGCCGCTCCCAGTGTGCTTACCCTCTTGGTGCCGCTGCTGTCATGCGGTCCTCTTTGCTGCTGTGCCGGGTGATGCGGCCTCTCTACGGCAGAGATCTGCTTCAGGAGGCTGCAGAAGGCCGGGAACTCTTCTCCCAGTTCCTCCTTGAGGCTCCGGAGCAGCTGCCTACCAGTGTCTCGTGCTAACTCTTTGCTGCTGCTGCTGTTGCTACTGCTGCTACTGTTGCTACTGCTACTGCTGCTGCTGCTGCACCGGGTAGAACTTTCGGCACATGCCTCATCGTTTGGGCTGGAGTCGCTGGCCTGCCGCTGGGGGGGGGCGTGTAGCACAGGCATCAGCTGCTGCTGGCGCTGTTGTTCTGGTGGTGAAGCAGCAGCTTTCGCTGCTGCTGTGGGAGGACCGCCATCGGGAGCTTTCGCACCAGGGCCAAATCCAATGACGGCATTCGTTAGTGACACAAGGGATGCTGAGGCTGCGCCTTTTGCCTGTGAGAACAACGCCCGCTTTTTGAGGGGCCGAGAGCCCTGTAACACGAGCAGCCGACGGCTTGAGGCTGCAGCGACTTGAGATTCCGCAGTCTCGCAGCTGTTGGTGCTGCGGATGGATGCACCGACATCAGCGTGGTCCTTCTCATGCACGCTAGTAGTACTCTGCTGTGCCGCTTGCTGAGAAGCAAGGGGGCATCCAGCAGCCGCACGAGCACCTCCAGTACTACCATTACCTGCAACGGCCGCACCAAGAGCAGCGCTTGGCTGCCGCCTTGTTGCTGCGGCAAATGATCCTAAGGCTTGCAGGGACAGAGGTATACCCCCCGTCTCTTCCAGATCGTCCCAAGAAAATGCAGCCGCCGGCAGCGGTACGCCGGCCTCCCTTAACGTCCTGGAGCTTGCATCATCCTTCAAGGATGCAGGAAGAGCAGCAAAGAAGTCTTTAGCTACATTCACTGCTGCGCGCAACTCCAGAGGGCGCGAGAGTGACGCTCGCAGCCAAGCTGAGAGGTCTCGTTGCAGAACATTCTGCGCGAATCTGAGCGACACAAAACATGAGGGCGACTAGAGTTGCAGCATGCATTCTGCTGTTGCGAGGCTGGTCGTCATAGGGGAATGTGTACACACACATACACACGCAGGAGAAATAGCATAAGGCATGTTCCGCCACAGAAGTCCGACGAAAGGCAGAATAAGGAAAACTGGGAGGCACAGGAAGGCGGGGTAAAGGCAGCAGCATACAGAACGGCATTCATTAGGGACTAAACTCACCGCGCGTCTGCTAGGACTACAAGCCCAAAGTCTTTGTTGTGGCGACAAATGCGCCCTGCTGCCTAAAGGAGCCAACAGCAACCGCAAGGAAAACGGCTCCTGCTACATGGACTTGAAAAGGCTTCGCTAACCCCCCACGGCAGATCGCGGGAAAAAACGCACCGCACAACAGAACCACAGCAAGAACAGTGCCACCACGGCTACCTGCACCCCAACAGCTGAAGCGATAGTGGCAGCGGCAAAAAAGAGGCGAGTGAGTGTGTCTCCTGACCTGATTGACAGCTCGCATTGCTTCTTGCCGATACCATTCGCTGCCTGAAGGGCAAGCCAAATTTGCGTCTGCGGCCACCCGCTGTATATGGAGGCAACACACGCACAAAGTAGAGGCGAAAAGATCTCTCCCCATCAACCGCAAGACTAACCAATGACGGAAATACGGATGAAAAAAACGCAACAGACTGGCCAGAGCGATACAGGTAGAAGCTTAGGGCTAGGAACACGGGAGGGTTGTGAGACCTGCGAGAGGCGTATGGATATGTATACATGTGCAGGTATAAGAATAAGTGCGTATATGCGTATTTTGAAAATGTGTGTGTGTGTCTGTGTGTGTGTGTGTCTGTGTGTGTGTGTGTGTGTGTGTGTGTCTGCATGTGTATGTGCGTATGTGTCTGTGTGTGTGTCTGCGCGTGTGTGTGTCTGTGTGTGTGTCTGTGTGCGTACGTCTGTATGTATATTGACACGTATATGTGCTTGCATATGTATACATGTATATGCGTGTGAATGTGCATCTTTAATGTCACCTGCTCGTCTAAAAAGAGCCGCTTAAGCTGCACCCGCGGGTCCTTGAGGGAGGCGTACGGGACACCACACACTACCACACATCTGCAGTAGCTGTCCCCTATGTCTAAGCCTGAGGAAGCCCATACGTCAAGCAATGAAAACGCTTGCAGGAAGCGTGACAGCAGCTTTTCGCAAGTGGCGGCGGCAAAGGGATGCGTGCGGGGCGTTGCATGCCTTTTGCCGCATGCAGGAGAACCCAAAGACACGCGTTTGCATAGGTGCACAGCAAGCCGCTCCAGGCTGCTGCACGGGAGTTAGCTACCCCTTGCACCTACCCTCGGCAATCTTGCCCTTGCAGACAGCGAGTAGGACGGCCCCAGTGGTCTGGCTTTGCTGCAGCGCTGTTGATTTGCGCTGGGCAAGCGCCGCCGTGTCCTGATCGATCTGTTGCTTGAACTGTTGCAACACAAGCGGCAAGTCTGCAGCTCGCCGAGGCTCTTTGTAGACCGCCTTGCTGGCCTTGATCGCGGAGAACCAGCTGCTGCCGGCACCTTTGCACAAGAAATCGTAGAGTGTATCCAGGTGTGAGTACGAGGACAGGAAGACAAGGACCCCGCCAAAAACTCCCCGGCACAAGCGGGCAAGAGTACACGATAAAGCACTCAGATACTCCACACTCTCTCGATCCTACGAGGACACACGCACGCAGAAGCAGCCGCGAGTCGGTCCTAAAAAGTCGGCGAGCGCTGCAGTGGTTGGATGCACTGGTGCTGGCTAAGTAGGCCTCCGGAGCTGTCATTATAGGGATGGAGCCATCCACACAGGTGCAAGAAGGAGCTGGCGGGCTTGGTGAGAATACCTTATAGACGGCAAGAAGTTGATGGCCAGCACCTCCACTGTCTCCTTCTGCCTCGTGCATCTGCCATTTGTGATTCTTGCAGCAGTCTGCTGCCGCCCGTGTGGGGTTCGCAGAGGTGAGCAGGATGCCCTTGACTTGCTGAGGTCCTGCAAAGTGCTCGCTTTCAAAGAAATGAGGTATCCGAAAAGAAGCCGACCGCATGCGAGCGGCTAAAGGCTCAAGGGGGGCCAAGGTTCCTGAGGGTAGACGCACCACACAAGCCTTGCACAGGAACGCCCTAAACTTTTCTGCGTGCCTTTTGCAAGCACGCTACAGAACGGAAGCTAGAGATATGCCGGAGTTCGAGCGGCCCTTGAAGGAGCCAGGCAGATAAAGCAGCAGCACGTAGCGGCAAGTTGCACGGAGGAGCAAGCCCCCAGCAGCGGCAGTGACAGAAGGAGCCTCAGAGCTGCAGCCGCAGCAAGAGAAGCAGCAGTAACGTCCACAACAGTGAGGCTCGGCAGGTGCCCATACCTGAGGCGAAGAGGACAGAACGGACTTGGCGTGAGGCAAGGGCAGCGAAGGTGGGAGCCGGTGACAGGCACAGCACGGTTAGAGCCCTAGAAGAGAGAGGACATACACAAGCGGAGGCACCCAGCGGTCTGCTGACGACTGCAGTTACGCCAAAGCAAAGGGTAGGGATCAAGGGGGAAAGCGAAGGGCAAAGACGCCAGAAAGACGAATCTAGGACAAGGACAATTTGGAAAGCGACGTCTGAATTGGGATATGGTCTAAGTCATTCGCGGACTTCGCTTTACAGCCCTCCGACTGTGTATGCATTCTGGATTCCTCGTGGCCCTCAGAAGTTTCGTCTTCTTGGCTCAACTTGAAATGCAGCGCATCTGGGTGTACGTACACCCGGAATAAATCTTCATGGGCCGCCGTTGTGTCACCAAAGAGAATCTGCGGCACCGTAGCAGCAGAAAGAACACCTGCGGCGCCTGCTGCTCCGCCGTGGATGCCGCGCGGCGAGTGCCAGCGGTGTCACAGGGGCGGACGTGGAAGCGGCTAGGCAACTGCTGCTGCAGCGGGACGGAGAGCAGTCAGCTAGACAGCATCGAAAGGAAGGCACACGTTGCAGGAAGGGCCCTTGCCACTTCCACCCCAACATGAAAGAGCACAGCATAGGCAAACAGCGCATAAGCAGCCACAGGGAAATCCGGGAAGTCTCTGACGTTCGCTGCACTCTTGAGGAGCTGAAGGCTGGAGGCCGCCTCCAAAAGAGGACTTCTGCCTTCATCCGCTGTAGGGGACCGCCGTTCGAGCAACTCGATGCTTCTGAAGAGAGGACACACACACCACTGGGCGCGAAGCGGTCAAGAATTATCAGCCAGGCTCCGAAACTTGCACAGCTACCAAAGCAGCTGACTTGCAAATACATACATGCATTGATATATATACATATATACATGGATACAAGGCTGTTGCACCGCCTACACTGCCAGCGCTACTCCAACACACCTGTCAAGCGTCTGTCTAAGGCCTTCTCGACTTTCGAACCCCAGAAACCCCTGGATGGCTGTCGGCCCATCAGGATCTAATTGTGGTTTGATCTGCTGCTTGCGAGCTCCACAACTCCCCGATGATCTCAGGGGGCCCCCTACGGCGCGTACTGCAGGAGCAAATGCGTCAAGGGGCAGAAGGCGATGAGGAGTTGAGAGCTGCGGTGTCGGCGGATGCAATTCCAGCTGCACCCATAGCAAAGGCAGCAGTAGCAGCACTGAGGCAAAGAGCAGCAGCAGCAACAACAGAGTGAAAGCAGGAGAGAAGGCACCGAGGGCGACGCTGTGGTGCAAAGCAGACGCGTGAAGGCATGAGATCAAGGACTCTTTTAAAGCAGAGGCAGGCAGGCAGGCATGCTTGTCTCTATGTACAGGAAAAGGACAAGGCAGTCCCAAGGAACTGGCATTGAGTGCATGCACGAGCACCACCCTTAAAAGGCGTCTAAGTCTTGCGGTTTGTCTGGCACTCGCCCTGAGGCTTCGACACCTACCTGTGCTAGCCACTTGTCAAGTAACTGCAGGCTTTCACCAAGTGTATATACTGCAGCAGGAGTCGGTAGGGGGGGGTCAGCCTCGCCTTGTGGTTCTGGTTCATCGCACAGGAGGGCCGCTACTTGCTGTAAGGCTGTCAGGCAACGCCCTACGTCAACTTGCCGAAGGGTAAAGGAGCAGGCGTTCTCTGCTACCTGAGTAGCAGTAGCAGCAGCACCACTACCGCTACCACCATCAAACATAGCACCCCACCGATACGCAGCTGTAGAGTCTACTGCGGAAAGGCCCCGCTGAGAATGCTTCAAAGAGCGTGCTCGCAGACGCCATTACTTTTTCACCTCTCCCTCAGCCCCCCCATGGTTGCTAGCTACTTCTCTCTCTGGGGTGTTTGCTGCGTGGAGGGCAGGGGAGTGCTACGTGTCTTTCTCTAGGCGTCGCGTAAGTGCAAAAGTACTCCCTCTATATTATGTGCCTCATCAATGATCACGAGGGCCTGCTTGAGCGTCTCAGGGCTGAGAAGGGCACTTTGTCCCTCCAAATCCATGAGATAGTTGTATGGCAGCATTACCACCTCGCAACGACTCTGCATATCGCGCATCTGGTAGTAAGGACAGAAGAGTTCAGGGCCCTGTGTCGCATGCACAATAGCGACAGAAAGCGCCCAACCGTGAGGCCTCCTCCCCAGCGCACTACGGAAATGCTGCTGGATCGCCATCCATCCAGCCGCCTCCACGTTAACTAACAGACAGAGACATATCGCTTCCAGCGCAGAAGAGTACCGCGTGGTGTGAAAGGCGCTCTGCAGCGGTACAATTCTCGCTGTGCATCATGCATGAACCATGAACCGAATGCGGCTGCCAGTAAGGAGGCGCGCACTCGCGACTGGCGGGGGAACCGACACCACCGTCAAGCCCCTCAACGACTGCGTAGCACAGTTTGCCGGCTACCCCCGCATCTACGGGACCTTTCCTTCGCTACCTTCTGCAAAGAAAGGCAAAAAGCCCAGCGTTCTGCATGCACCTACGGTGATGGCAAGCGACCTGAGTTCTTCAATGTCTAAGCCGCCCTCCAAAAAGAGTCGCTGCGAGATGGCATCGCGGTTGCGGATGAACCCGCTGTAGTATGCACACGCCTACATCATAATTCACGCACAAGCAAGACGCAATGCATCGTCCGGTGCAGTGGTAGAGGCTGCAGGAGCATCCAGGTCCCTTGCAGCAGCTCTTGCAGCGGCGGCAACAGCGGCAAGACGCGTGTTCACAGCTGGGGTTGCAGCTGCACTACAAACGGTAGCAGGAACGAGTGGAGAAGGGAAGTCGAACATCTCTAGAAGCAGAAACTTCTGCAACATACTTGCGCCTTCACTTTTTGCTTGCAGCTCCTCGCCAGAGACGCCCCCTTCAGATGTTTCAGAGAGGCGTTGACGCAGAGATGCTCGCGCGACCCCAACACGCACACGCGGACTCCTCCTGGACGGCCACCGGCTGTCGCAGCTATCCCTGCTGCTGCTTCTGTTACTGGTTCTACCTTTGCATGCGGTGCTGGCGTAGATTCCTCCTTTGTGGAACTTGCTGCCGAAGTCACTGCAGGGGGGCCAGCACTTGGGAGCACGGGTGCCAGCGCACCCCACCCCACAACGGAGGACGGTTTTTTCCTCTCGCGGACTTGTGATTGCTGTTGCTGAGACTGCGCCTGCTGCTGCCGCTGCTGCAGGAAGCTACCTTGCGTTGGGGGTACTGAGTAGGAAGTCTTGCGGAGTTCGGCTATAACGTGCTGCAGCTGTCCGTGCGTCCTTGAGGCATACACGATTTTCCCAACCAGGGGGCCCTGGAGTTGTTGCGGCTGCTGTGGGGAGTTCCACGCTGCTTCCGTCGCCTCCGACAGCGGGGGCTTTGCGACCTTGCGAAGCAGCAGCTGCTGCTGCTGCAGCGAGTGCTGCTGCTGTTGGACCGCCAGTGTGGCAGTGAGGAGGCAGAGAGTCTTTCCGGTGCCGGTGGGGCTTTCTAGCAGCGCATGTTCGCCCTTGAGGCAGGCCTCTACGGCTTTCGTCATCAGGAGCTGCTGAGAAGTGTAGGGACTGAAGGGAAATGACACAGGGACGCCACACAGGCGTCCTTCCCACCTCTGGCAACCCACCGGCGTGCTGACTACACCGGAGGCCGCCTTCGCATCTGAAGGACGCAAAGCCACGCGGACTGAAGTGGCTAGGCTCTCTACCTGTGCAGATGCCTCTGCAGGAGCAATGGAGCCGTTTTCAGTCCGCCTAGCGGGAGGAGACACTGCCGCGGCAGTGGCGGGGGCCTCGGAGGCCTCATCGGGCTTCTTGGACACCTGCCGCCTCAGCGCAGCCGCTGCTGCTGCAGCCAAAGACCAGGGAGTCATAAGGGTCGGGGGGAGGGGAAGGGCATCCGTCCTGTTGAAAGCGACTTGGAGGCCGCTTTGCAGGGTCCCCTCCCCTATAGAGAGCTGCCAGGGGGAGCTTGGCTATTGCTGGGAAGAAGATGGCGGCAGCGACGGAAAGAAGGCGACGAAGGAAGCATTGCAACAGGCAGCAAGGAGACCCCTGCAGGGTGTGGAAGCGCAGTTGCTTCGGCGTCCCAACTCCCCCCCCCGAGGAAGGACGGGTCTCGCGAAAAATAATACGCCGCTTATACCCGCAGCCAAGCTGAAACAGGCGGCACCTAGCAAGAGTTGATGCAAATTCTTCAAAATTCCGTCATCGATGCATCCCACAGAAGTCACCACAAACATTTCAGGGACGGCGGCCCCTCCTCGCCGATGAGCCACGCTCGGGGCCCCTCGGCGCAGAACCTTCCCCCCGAAGCCAGACACAACCTACGCAAGGAAGGCAGTCTCTATGGTGCTATGAATAAGCCGCAACTTCACTACTAGAGTGAAGCCATGGACCAATCGCCGTTGATTTATGGGCGTGCTGCCTCAGGATCGGCAGCGGAAGGGTGCGATGAACGGCTGTACACCTTTCCTAGATCCTACCAATAATTTTGCATGCTTTCATCCCAGGGAGTTTCGAAGGCTCATACCTGCACGCAGGGAATCAAGGCAAACACAGGGAAGACTGACGAAGGGGCACACAAATAGAGAGCATATGCGCGAACCAGAAGGCGGTAGGTAGGGACTGAAATAGCGACAAACCTATTCAGTCCTGGTTATGCCGTCTGCATTTGCTTACCGCAAAACGCCCTTCAGGAGTCTCGTACATGCGGTAGCCGCATTTGAGGTCAGCGGAGGGTCCTGGGCACACGACGCTGGTGCTACCGCTTCTCCGTGCGTTTAGAGTGGCGGCCTTCCTTTCAATCACCTTGAAGAAGGACCCAGACACGGCTGTGTGGATTCGTGTATGACTGTGTCTGACGGTTACGGCTGTCTCCTTCCTGCGCTCTGAATATTTCAGTCCACCCTATACACCGAGCCTTAGAGGGGTTTTCTGCACCCCGCCCTTCTCTGATAGGTAAAGAGCCCTCTGTAGACTCCAGAGCAGCTAAACCTTAAAGCGCAAAGGGCTCACAAACGTCAAAAGGCCTAGGGATGCAACTGTTTTCACTGCCCTATCCTGAAGGGGACGGGCGATGTAGCGGGACATAGGCTACACTTAGACACGTTCTGCTATGCCATATATTTGAACTCAATTATTCTTGTCTCCTTTTGTATGCCGTTGCTTGGAGTGACGACTTGGCTCAAAATGTTGAGAGTCAGTGCTGTCAGCGCTAGCGTTAAATGCTGAATGCAACTAACTTTGAGTGCTCGGAGTGCTTCAAGAGTGCCGTAACTTTCACCCTGGCTGTCGCATTCTCTTCGTGTGAAGGATTTGAGGAAAGCCGTCAAAGGGAGAAGAGAGTTTGCTTGGATAACACACAAGCAATGCTAGTAGGTTGGCATTGAACCTGGAATGAGGTGTATCCCAATGCATGCTCGAAAGTAAGTGCTTCAGTCTGTACTATTGCATGGTCCGACGAAGCGATCCGGCGCTTCCGCTGGCTGTAGATGCCTTGGGATATCAGGTTTCCTCATAGCAGCAGTTTGGTTTTGACCGTCACTCGGCGAGGATGTAATTTCGGTTCTTTCGGCAACAGTATGAAGAGAATATCCTTTAGTGATGGAAGTTTGACAGTGGCGAAACGCTTATTGGTGCGACAGTGGCTGCTCTGCAAGCTGGGGTGAACGCAATAGCTCCACAGCCGGTAGAACATATGACATTTTAGCAAAGGAAATGTGTACGGATGAGTTGATAAGGATATGGCACCCAGAAGAGTAGGACGGCTGTAAGGATGCACAAGAACTCCACGATCCCATCAGTTGGCTGAAAATGTATCCCGCTTTGAACCCAAAAATAAAGAGAAAAGAGTGCTGTTTGCGGCATGTGTTATAAGAGGAGAAGCGCTTGAATGCTGGCTATTTGTGTGAAGGAGGTTATGCCTCTTCGAATTAATACAATTTAAGTCTCTTTAGTTGCTTTGACACATCAATTAATGCTGAAATCAGCTCAACAGCAGGGCTTGGGACGATTGAGATGGCTGTACCAGGGGAGTTTACTGCTGGATTACTATGTCGAGGAACATAAAACCTTCGTTGTCAAAGCCACAAAGTAGACGAAACACTGCTTAGGGTGTAACTCAGGACAGGTCTACCGGAAGTACTCAGTCAGGCGGGTGGAGGTTGGGGCAGCGATTCAGCAACAAACAGCCAACCGGTGAAGCTTCTGGATATGCTAGACTGCTTGAGGCTTCAGGAGCAAATGAGTACAGTTCCTGCGTCTTTAGCTAAGTGAGTGGAGAGTAGAGCAAAGTCAGGATCTGCACCTATGGATACAGGAGCTGTGTCGACCGGCAAGCAATCCAAGGTAAACGGGGAGAAGCGCAAAAGGAAATTCTCGCTCTCAAGCAACCACAAACAAACCACCAAAAACGCATCTGCTTTTATTGTGGAAAACAGGCTCACAGAATCTCGAGCTGCACACGGATGCAGCAAGTCAGAGAAGTTAAACAACAGTACTGGGCCTAGGGGAATCAAGCTGCTTGGCGAGCAAAGAAAGCGGATCAGAGCACAGTCAAGCCTCCTAGTCAGACTGCATCACACCAAATGGGGCTAGAGAGGCTATAGTCGCACTTCTGAACCCTCTACAGGTCATTTCCGCGTTGCTGCAAGCTTAACTAACGGTCAAGAACTGCTAATATTACTCCAGACCGGATATGGAGAGGATCTGTGATTGGATACACTCAGGTCTGCTAACGGGCGGCAGGACACAAGGATGTGTAAGGCTGATGCAGCCAAGTACCACATAAAATTGGAGTTGGGTCCTTTCAGGACGGTGTGTGACTTCTGGTCCGGACCCATGCACTACGGTCGTGTGCATGTCATGCTGGAAGACGCGCATGCACCAAGCGCTGCGCATTGTAGAGGCTATTGCGCCAGGAAGCCTTAGAATGAAACGGTTTTTTTGTTGCCTTAACAATTTAGTTTACGTGTGGAGAGCAGAGTAGAGCTGAAGTCTTAACAAGATAAGGCAAAGGCTATTTGCGGACAGCTCAGCAGCACAGTAAAATGGATGGCTTTGAGCATGCATCTCTTCTTGCTGGCTGTGCAACTAGTTTTTCATTGGAGATATATATCAAGCTTTGCAGCTAATGAATACAAGAAATGGGCGAAAAATCAAAGATAAACTAACGGATGTGCAGCTTTTGACGCGCTGCGAGCACGCTGGCCACCTGGTGGGGGAACCATTATACCGCTTTGAGCTAAGACAAGCCCCAAGCTATGTTTTGCTGTCTCGGAAGCCCCAACAGCATAAAGAGAAAAATAAACTCCATGCGGATAAATTGTTGAAAAAAGCAAAACGCAGGAATCGACCTCAGCTTTTGGATATACCCCGGCATTGGTGCAGGGAAACGATGGACGATGGCGCAGGTGCGTATAGTTTTAACCCCTAAGCAAGACCACTGTGAAGGGAAAGCTCCTCCGCCTCATACTAGCAAACTACGTGACAGGCTACTAAGATGGATAGTCGACTCGACATTTGATTCCACAAACACTATCTTGAAAATCACTTTTTCTCACCCTGCTGAAACGCATAAATGGCGCTCCACATTCGCACTCGCAAAGTCGGGAAGACCTGTGCGCTGATTGTGCCTGTCAGTGGCCAAGCCAAGCTGCAACAGCAAATCTATTGTAATTTTATTGAGTCTATCAAGGAATGGTGGATGACTCTATACATGGATAACGTCCACTCTTCAGGCAAAGCGTTTTAAAGCACCAAGATAACCAACGGCGTGCGCTTGTGCTCTTGCGGAACAAGCAGATGGTATGTGAAGCCACGCAAGCGTTCGCTTGTCATGATATCAGATAAACTTTTAAAATCCCGTGCTTTTGCTGCAAGAATTGAGCTGGATCCGGCAACAAGTGGGGCAATCAGGTGATGGGCATTTCCTACCAGCAACGATGTTGCGAAGCCTTCTGAGATTTCATCTAGGGATCAAATTTTCAGGTATAAATTTGCTTAGATCACTGCAACTTGGACTGATCTACCTAAGAAGATACAGTGTATGACCTAAACAGAGAAGGCTGATGCCGCCACAAGGACGCTTATCGTCCGCGTCACAACTCCTGAACTACGTACGCTACTCGATTGAGAGCGTCACTGCTGCCTACCAACCGATGCTCGTGAAGGTACACATCTTTCTCAACATGCTACTAGCTCTCCAAAATCCCCAAATATTGCTTGTAATTCCCATTGTTTCACCAAAATCGACCACTGGTATTCAGACCCCAAAAAATCTCTGTATGGTGAAGTGGGGCATGAACAATCCCAGCACAATGTACATGGCCGTCATGTTATTTTTCAAAGCGACTCCGGCCTTTAAGGTACCTTAGGGAAAGCCTGAAGTATTAAAAAATCCTGATATGTTCGCTGGCTTAGGCGCATCCTGCGGGCTTTTTAGACTGAAGTATTTTTAAGCCCTTATCAACCTGGACGCCGACACGGGCACGCGAAGCTCTATCAGTTTACTATTGTGCAGCGCAGTCGCTTTTGTCTGTGATGTTTTACTGCTTGTCTCAAGATTGCCTGCGCCTTACTTTTTGACACTTACGCACTCGCTACTATTGCCAAGACGCAGAATGGCATAATATCAGGCATTGCTACGTTGAGGATGGCCTGCTGTGGTTCACGACAAAGCAGGGACTGATTCGCTTGTGCACTCTGACTTTTTTGCAACCCTCTTTTGCCAAGGCATATTATGTTTCCTCGAATTATGCCGGGATTCACACTGTAGTGAAAAAGTTCTCCTGGCTTTTCTCATGGCCAGAAATGGGCGTCGCGGCATCGGTGCGCCTTCTCTGTTGTTAGCCTTTCTGCAACACCTTCTAGTCCCTGAATGGTTTCTGACTGACCTGAGAGGACTTGGACTGACATCATTACGAACTTCATTGTTGGAGTCCCGGAGGTCAAGGGTCAGGATAGCGTCTACGCCCCCGTCAACAAAATTAAACAAGAATGCCCATTTTCTCCCTTGCTGTAGCAGTCTCACGGCCCAAGATGTCCCTTAATGATTAGAATCCCCGGTCTAGATGCGATTTTGATTCCTAAGGAGTATCATTACGAATAGTAATCTGAAGTTCGTCAGTGCATTCTGTTGTGCCCGTGTTATGTGCCTGCACATTGACCACAATATGACCGCTGCGAGCCACCCTGAGGCAAATGGATGGACGGAACACACCTCTCACACTCCTCTGCTCCTCTGCAGTATTTGCAACTTTGCACTCACACAAAAGTCCAGTATTTTGGCTTGTATTTTCTCTGTGCCAAGTGGGCTTCTAATACAACAGTGTATTCGTCTGCCTCTTGCCCCCCAGCATCCCTGGTCTACATTGAAGAAGCCTTTTCCGACTCAGGCCTGAGAGTCGTGATTCAAGGTCATCAGTCACCCTTAAAGTGGAAGGATTCAGATAACAGCTGGCTAGTGCACGTGAATGTATGCACATAGATTCAACAGAGACAAGCAGCTCACTATGGTCAGCGGGGGTTGGCTTTGCGTTGCGAACGTAAAGATGTCCTACAGGATGGGCAGATATTACGAAATGTACCATACGGTGACCAGACGAAGAGCTTTGTGGCCAGGCGGCTAGAACCGTTGTCATCCTCTCAGACCTTGTTGCTCCTTCTTACTGTGTCATAATCCTTAAAAGTGGGACGTGCCATACAACTTTCAGGCTTGACTAGCTAAATAGTTTCAAAGTCATCCTGAATTATTTACGGACCTCTCTGCATATGCAGGTGACCCATGTCAAGGTAGTAGCGGAGGTGCTGGATTCTCTGTCGGATGCCGAGGACAGACATGACGCAACGGAATAGTGAACTGGAGCGAGGAACTCCATCCCCAGAGGTCGAAGTTGGAGCAACTGCGAGGTTTGTTGCTTGCAGAATTCATTTTTGGTTCTGCATAGCTAGCGACGCCAGTGGCCATGGATGGTGTCCCTTTGCGCTCCTCTATGCTTGAAATAGCAACTTCTATCTGCATGCATTGCTTCAGAAGCGCTTAATTAGGGCTTCACATGTGCTCTCTGCACTCAGGTTTATGGCAAGCTCAGATATCTGGTACTCACATTCTCCGTTTCGCCACGCCTGGGGTTTTGGATTTGACAGTGCTGTATTCACCAGCCGTTTTTACACGCAGATACTGCCCTATGCGGCCTGGAAGCACTGCAGCACAAATGTGTACTTTGAATCTTTTTGTATCTTTTACATCTCTTCCGTCTTTAGGGAGGCTGCACATTTCACGGTTCCGACGACTGCAAGCCCTCGCGCCGCAGCGATCGTGTTCGTTTAGTTTCTCGGTCTTTTTGCTGCGTGTTTCCTTCTTTTTATAGACTTTGCTTAAGCAGTTGATGCAAACATTCGTTCCTCCTATGCCTATTTTTGTTGCTCTACCCGCCTGGGGAGTGACTTTCGGGCGGGAATTCCTCAGCTGGTCTACAAGTAGCTGCTCTCGACTTACAGGTAAGGAGCGCAAGGATTTGTGTTTGGAATGGGATGAAAGACATAGCGGGCCAAGCTACTTTTGAACACTTTCTATCATCACTAAGTATATTCGACTGAGATTACGTAAAGAATTGACTCAGTGGTTCTCTGCTTGTACATCTTTTTTATGGCAGAATAATTTCAGCACGGTACAAGGTAATGCACTGTTGTGTACTTGTGAGCCAAACCTATACGCAACCAGCTGTGAGTGCTTGGAGCGCTTAAAAACCGATTCAGCTACGCTCACTCTAGCTGTCTTTCTCCGCCCTATGGGAACCTCGAGGGACTCCGGCAAGGGAGTGGAGGAGCGATTTTATGACACAGCCAATAACCATTGCAAATTTTGCTTGAGCTTGAGGACAATTTTTTCCTTACAAATTCCGTAATTGGAGCGTTGCAAGTATGGACACGGAACAGGGAGCTCTCTTGAAATTACATTCATCGGATTTCTATATAGTTTTGTGTTGGATTTGAAGCCTGTTCGAGCTCTCTCTACGGAAATCCGAACGAGGAGTTTTACAAAGGTCATGCCACAGGGAAAGGCACCAAAGCCCTCCGGTGCATATTAATATTATTGCTCTTCCGAGCACGCATATTCCAGCAAGCTATATATACGTATAGTCCTAGTTCCCCCCTTCTCTCTACATGCGTATTCCTCGAGCAGTCCATTTTTCTATATTTCATCCATTTTTGCATTGTGATCTTTGTCTTCCTACCAGCAACACCGTGCTCCATCAGATATGATGCCTTCCAGCCATTCCCAAGGGGCCCCGTATGCTTGGTCGGCAGCTAGGCCCTTCCCATTCTAACATTACAGCTGCAGCAGGAAGCTGTAGGCACGGTTTCCCTCACTTTAACAGCTTTTGACTTCGCTGTGCAGGTGCAGTGCCTACAGGGGTAAACCATCGAGCAACGTCGCAGAAAGGCAACTGGGACTGATAAAGATGACTCACTTGAGGAAGGAGTAGCTGTATCATCCTAAAGTTAGAGGTCCCAGCATGGGTACACGTTGTTCTTCCTGAGATTTGCGTGAGAATGTCCTCTGCTTCAAATGCTCATTAAAAGTGCAAAGAAGAAAGGCCTTCGTTATCTCTGAAGAGTGCTTCATCTCTCGGTGTTCAGCCCTTAGGGGTTTCTACGTGGGGGAGGGGAGGGCATTCAGAAAGCAAGGAGCCGCGCCGTGAACTGTTTTTTGGGCAATTGCTCACAGTGATAAATACGCCAGTGGGAAGCAGATGAGCACAGCTTCCATTGTTCTTGTGTTGAACTAGCCTCTTCGCAACAGATACAGATAGGCCATAAGAAGTGCTAAATCATGAGCTCAAATAAACGCGCGAGGCTGCATTCAGGATTTCAGCAGTTATAGACTTAGCTTCAGACTCAGCCGACACCTAGCAGAAATTTATGAAGCATTTTCCATAAGAATCTTCGTAGCTCTCTTTGCCCACGCCCCTCAGAGTTCCGAAATGGGGGCAGTGGGACTGCTAGGATGCGTGTTGTTTAACCCATCAAGCTAATTTTAGATGGCATCTAGAGCACAGGCACCCAAAGCAGCGCCTAAAGGTAGCGAGTTAGAGCTGCTCTGCAGTGAATATGTTCTACAAACAGACAATTACTTGACTACTTGGGTTGACTATTTCTACTACACTAGCTTGTATGTCCAAGAACTCGATAAAATTGACTAGTTGTTTCTTTTCCGGTTCTTAAGTGAGTGTCAATGGTGTACCAAAAGACCGAAGCGTGACTTAGCTCGCTGCAAAGCCTGAAATTTGGTGTGATTATTGTGGGAGACACTGCCAAAGTGTAGCTGGGCAAGCCGTACTGGGTACCGTATTCTTAGGCCGTCGCCTGACTTTCCATTGAAAGGTATACGGGCGGCATGCAACAGCGGCAGCACCCCGGAAAGGCCATGCCTGCTCACGCACCATTAAGAGTTCTCTCTATGTTTAGTGAGCTCTTCCACGCAAGGAATTCTGACGTACGCTATCCATATGTGCTAGGAAACAGGAGGGATCAAGATATCCTGCAGGAAAACAGCCTCTTGGAAGCAGTGCTCCTGTGTATTTAGACCCTTTTCGATACCCTGATAAGCCAGCCCTCTATGTTTCCTCCTAGATTGGCAAACAAATGCGGCTTTCCGATCAGAATGCGGGCCCCTGTGTTGCTGGTCCCACTAACTGGCCCTGTCTCATCCATGGTTCTCGCCAGTTTCTTCAAATTTCTCGATAAATTGCAGCAATTGAATGTGTATTACCGCAGAGGAGCAAGCACAGCCTCCAGTCTACATCGGTGGGCCCCTGCGCTTGCGGGTGCCTCCGCAAATGAGGGACAGACATGCAACTAATGTGCAAAAATACATCCTCATTAGATGCATTATTGCTTTAAGTTATCTGGGAGAAAAGTGTGTCGGGAAGGAGGCGCTAGTTGCTGATGTAGTTGTTGCCGCTTCTGATGCAGGCCTTCTCTGCGTCTGTTGAGCCATTGGTCCTTGCACGCTGGCACCCCGACAGTTCGCTTTACCGCACGTACTTCTGCAGAGTGATGTCTTCTATGTTTAACAGCAGGTCTGCTGCGACGAATTTGCTTCCGCTACCCCTCAGGCTCTTGCTGGTTCACTGTTATGTGCAGGAGGCCCTTTTTCTACCTCTTCCATCCTCATCCTCTCCCAAGCTGTATGTCATGCATCTCTGTGTATCTCTGCAGGGAGATAGAGGGGGCTTTTTGGTGGGGCGGTGCAGCGGGCGGTGCAAGAGTCCCTAAATCATCGACCCCGCCAACGCGAAGCTCGATTTAGTGCATTTCCACACAGGGAGCCTGGCGGCTCAGAAGACTTTCCAGAGGCAAGTGTTAGGGCCATTGATAATGAGGATGCTCTGGGAGCGCCGCCAGGCATCTCAAGCTGAAGGTGATGCTCCTCCAGAGCTCCTGGGCGCCCTCACTGCTGGTAATGCGTGCTGGGGTCCGACAGCAGCGCAAGGCGGTCCAATAAACGACCTTCAAACAAGCAATCTAGGCTTGTCCCTTGAAGAACACGTCGAGACATGGAAGCCGCTCTTCTTCACGAGCTCGGAAGAGTTCAGTGCTGACTCTTTGTGTGTGTCGCCTCCGCCTCCAACGTCAGCACCAGGAGAAGTAAACGACGCCGTCTCTGTCCGCTCACAGAGAGTGGACAACGAGGACAATGAAATATTGATTCCAGTTTCAGCCACGTTTTTCCTGGGCTGCGAAACGTGTGGCAGCGGCAACGGCCAGGGGCTCTTGTCCCCTCCGTCAGACCGAGCATCACAGATGCCCCCCGAAACCTCTCAGGAGGGGTCCACAGAGCTTCCTCTGGGCCTGTTCACGTCGGTGGTAAGGGATGGCACTGGAACTCAGGGAGCAGCTCGAGAGTACTCAGAGTTTCACAAGGCCCAGAAGGGCCTTGTGGTCGCCCCTAAGGCCTCAGCAGAAGAGCATGGGCCCTTGCAGTCCTCAAGACTCATAGGAAGCAAAGGCACGCGTGCCAGAGACGGCGATGGGAGCGAACAGCTCTGTGATGCTGCCGCTCATGGAAGCTCGCCCGCCATAACCCCCAAGCCGGAATGGACTACAGGCGCCCCTCCAAGTGCTGCCGTTCCGGCGGCTCCAGAGGACAGCCAGAACTGCAACACTTGCGGCAACCATGTTAGCTGTGTTGACTGCAGATGCAACGATGTCCATGCTGTGTGTAAGCACCAGCAGGGGCCTTTGCAGCATGTAAACGGCAGCCACACGATGCTACTGCTCAACGACTCTCGAGACTATCCATTTCGACACCAGGAGGGCCTACCAACAGAGGAGGCAGGAGACCTTGGAACCCCTACCGTGGGAAGCCTTTCAATGTCCAGCGTGGTGCCCAAGCTGTTATGTGACCAACTGGAACAACAGCGGCTGGACGAAGAAGAGGTTCAGACCGCGCGCGAACTGGAATCTGAGCCTGCCCCAACCGCATCAGAAAAAGACGCACCTCTTTTCCCGCAAGAAAAGCAGCAACAGAAGCCGCCACAGCCCTTGGAACCGACTGCGGCGCCTCGGCCTGCGCAGCCAATCGCTGGTGCACCAATCGACTTAAGCACAGCAGTAACGGTGCCATCAGACGCGGCAGATGCAACGTTTGTAGGTGTAGTTGTGGCACAGAAAAGTCAAGCGTCGGACGGTGCCTCTTCTAGAGCTTCAGCGCAGCCGACTAACCAGAAGCAGCAAGAACAGCAAGAAAAACAGCAGCAAGGGCAGCGGGGGTGTCTTTCTTCATCAGCTACAGTTCGTGCGGCCAGCAGGAGGGCCTTGCTGGACAGCCTTCGCTTTACCTTTCCCCTGAGTGGCACTGCAGCAGCACCAGCGGCAACAGAGGGCTCCCCTACTACTGCGGCCACCCCAGGGAACGCGAGCAGCTGGAAAGAAGGCTCTGTGCGCCAGAGCTTTGGACCCGCTGTAAGCAGTGTTCGGCCTGGTTCCAGGGTGCCGCTTTCATGTCAGGATGCGGCGACAACTTCGGCAGCAAGTGCCACACCGGCGCAGACACGCACTTCTTTCTGGGGCAGCGGCAATTTGAGGGGTTTCGGCAGCGCTTCACGGGCACTGACGGTCCGGGAGGTCATCAGTGAAGCCCTACGCAACAGGTGCAGCAACGGTAACCGGGAGGGTGTCGTAGCCTTCAGAGGTGGGGGGACGCAATCCTCTCAACAGCCGTCCTGGCAGACCGCCTTATGCTATAGCAGCCGGTCCTATTCTTCACTGGACAGGGAGGCCCTTCTCTTCTATCTGCAGCTTGTCTCGGCCTTTGAGACGCACTGGGTACCAGTGAAGCCTCTTCTCTCCTTGGAGCCTGTATTGCCTCCCCCGGCGACCAATGACGCAGTTCGCCCGTCACCGTCAGTTGTAAGCCTCTGCCCCTACTTTCTTCTTGAGCCGGCTTATCCTGCCTTCCACTGGTCTGCTACCACCCTAGGGGCCGGCGCTGTTTGTATGCCTTTACTTTGCGCAGCTGGGAGCCCCGGGAAGCGTAATCGTTTACCTGGTGGCTCCCTGTCTAATCCGAGCTATCCGCAAGGTCAGGCTCCTGCCGATGCAACTGCAAGCCCTCGCTGTCCAGGAGATATCCCTCTGCAGTAGTGGCCCTGGCTATGCAGGATCATTGCAGCAGCAGCAAGAAGAAGACCACAGCGAAGGGCTTCAAAAGGTGTTGAAAGCAGCTCAGCAGCATGTGAAACTGCCGAACCCCCTGAAGCTCCACATGCAGGCAGCAGCCACAACACCGCTTTCAAAGGCGCTCTTAGATTCGGCTGTCTCTGGAAGGCCATGTGCCTCCCCTTCTGCGCCGAGGACCCCAGAAACAAAGCCACTCGAGTCGTCTGGAGGTGGAAACCGCGTGATAGATGTTTTCCTTTGCTGTGGCGGAAAGGATATGCTGGCCCTGGATTGGCTGCCCTTCGTATCCCGCTACCTGCACTTTTGCTTATCGGCTTCTGTGCGCCGAAAGCAGCAGGCAGCCGTACGGGAGGGGCGCTTAACGTTTTCCGAAGACGCAGTCTTCCGCACGGCGGCAGCAGCAGCGCAGCAGCAGCGGGTGGGAGCGAAGGGACATGAGAAGGCAGAGGTCATCGCGCAGGTGCTCGCTAGGGCAGCCAGCATGCATATCGGCGTTGCTCAGGTGCCCCAGCAAGTGCCCCCAGAGCAGCAAGAGCAGCAGCCACTGTACGAAGGGCATTCGCGGCAGAAGGACATGTCTCGTATGATGGCGAATTCCAGGGAGCTCGGAGTGAGGGCGCATTTGCAGTAGTGCAGCGCCTTGGAACTCCAGGCCTGACTTTCAGAGAGCGAACTAAGCGCTATATTACCACTTCTTCCACTTTTGCTGCCTCCACTATCGCAGAGCTAACGACAGCAGCAAAGGGGCTGAATGCTGGTGTTGGGGACTGCGCCTTTTTTGCGTGCACTGTAGGTGGCTGAGGAGAGTTCCATTCCAGGCCTGGCGGCATCACCAGCGCCTTCATCATCGGCGGCAGACGTGGCGAATAAGGATGGAGCCTCGCTTGTGGAATTGGAGGTGCCCGTGCTCCTGAAGATGGATATGGCCTTCGTACTACTTGACTACCCAGGCTATGGGCACAATCACGGAGATGTTCCCACACCGGAAGGCAAGCTGGGCCTTTGTGCCTATCCTACGCTTCAGCCGCTTCCTGCTGCTGCGTTTCGAGACTTTTGTTGCTGTCTGTTAGGAGTGTCGTAGTGCAGCCAGTCCGTGGTCTGCATGTAGTTTCTATTGCTGCTCATCGCAGTAGCAGCAGCACAGGCAGTAACAGCGGGCGCAGCATGTATACCCCTCTTATTGCGCAGGCTGCATAGGAGCCGCAGTGAGGGGGCTCACAGCGTCTCTTCGCCAGTTGAGGGCTCAAAGCGGAGGGCGCTGCAGATTCCGGGTACTGATTGCTGCAGCAGATGCAGCGATTGCTCATGGCACCGGAAGATCCGCACAGGAGAGGATGCCAGCCACTGCTAGCTTCTGTTTTTCAGAAGGTTCAAAGGCAGCGCTAGATACTAAGCATGTAGCACGAGTGCATACTTGCAGAGACGGGGGGGAAAAGGGCTACGGAGAGACAAGGCACAGAGTGTAAACACTAGAGTTATTCGCCTTGTGGGTATGTACTGTGTCTTTGCGGCTTCTGCACCCAGTTGAACTTTATTGGGTACTCTCTAGGAGGAGCGATAGCGCTCGAGACGGCCAACATTATCTGCAAAGAGTTGATTTGGATGCAGCGAGAGCTGCAGAGGCGGCACTCTTCCTCCGGCGGGAATAGCCGCATCAGTACCAGCAGCAGCAGTAGTAGCAACAGCAGCAACAGGACAGGTACGGCACCAGCGGAGCGGCCCTTGGCGTCTTTTAACAGATCGGCAAACGGGAACTCCACACTAGGACCATCTGACTCGCCTTTAACGCACGCGATTCAGACATGGGCCTCCTTAACAGGCAGAGAAACTAGCAACAGGAGTAGCAGGTCGAATTCACGTAGCGGCAGCTCCAGCAGTGAACACGAGGGCGGCAGCACAGAAAACGGGAACGGTAGAAGCCGCAGGAGTAATAGTCCAAGCGGTGGCACCAGGCAGGCGGCAACTACGGTCGATAGCACCGATGCAGTAGCTGCTTCACCCGTGCAGCAGTCATTTGTGTCTCCCTTAAGAGCCCACCGTACACCAGCAGCAACCTCACCGTCAGTCCACCCTAGAGCATCCTCTGCCACAAGCACTCAACGCACTACCAGTCTACGCAGCAGCGTTGAGGAGGACTGGGGTGACAGCACTTGGGGTGTAGAGTCAGCACTATCCGATCTGAAACCAGCGGACACTTCGTTTGGAGGTCCTCTGGGGTCTGTGAGCCTGGGCTGGGAACTCCGGGCCTTTTTCGAGGAGCTACTCGACGAAAATGATGCCTCTTGGGGGCAGCAGCAGGGGCATGACGAGGAGTTAGAAGCGCCTATATCGTTTCGAGGTCTAGCACTTGTTGCTACCTTCACTACTACTGCGGACTGCGCTGCGGCCTTTCTACAGCTGCCATCCCCCCTGAATGCGGTTTTTCGATCACTGATAGAGTTTATCCAAGATGAAAATACCAAGTGCGTGGCGTTCGAAGATAGCACACACGCAACTGCTATCCAACTGCAGCAGCCGAAGGCCCAGCTTCCAATTCATGGTTGTCGTGCTTTTATGCTTTGCAGGTGGAACAATGAGCTAGCAATCCGCCGCTTCTGCACGACCCTTGCCACCGGTAAGCTGACCCTAAACTCTCGGTTTTAGGCTAAAATCGTAAAAGTCTAGCGGGACGCATCGTCACAAGAGTAGTGGTAGCCGCCGCCTCGTCACGAGCAGTGCAGCAGCTGCAGGAAGGTGCGTGCAGCCATGGCGTTTGCCAGGTCGTTGGCGGTGAGCTCCTCTCCGCCGTTTTTCTTGCAATTATTTGAGCGGGTCCGCTGCCATGGCGGTTGGGCATGTGTGTCGCAGGTCGTTCAGGGCTATTCAAGGGGGCTCAACTTTTAATTTTTCACGGAACCGCCGACCGTGTAGTGCCTTGCTGGATGGGGGCTCGCCTCTTTGCACTTGCGGGCGAGAGCGGAATCTTTCACCAAAAGGAACATCCTGAAGAACAGAAGAAAGAAGCTCAACTGGAGCCGCTGAGCAAGCACGATGGTGAATCTGCCGTTCACCGCTCCACAGGACAAGGGGTGACAGTCTCGGAGGGTGCATCAGCCCCTCTACCTGCATCTGCAACAACGGTTGCGGCCAGAGACGACTTTGCCTGCATTCAAGAGGCAGGTCAAATGGAGTCTCCGTGTGCGGGCCTTTGCATGGAGGCGCAAGAGCATCTTGCAGGTGCTCGTACGGGTAGTGCTTTTGAACAGCCGCGAAAGGATCATGCAGTTACTGTACATCCGGGCTGTGAAGGTGGAGATGCTCCACCTCGCGTCCAAACAGGTTCAGCCTATGAGGGTGACTTCAATGCGGAGTGCGTCCCCACTCATGCCGTTGTGCGGCTGGCCTGCGATGCTGCACAAGACTGGCTGCCTTCGACGGATCAGCGGCCTGCAGCAGCCACACAGGCCGCAGCACGAGCAGAGCCATCTTTGCGAAACCCAGAGAGGGGATTATTGCCAGCTGAAGATTTGTTGAAAAGTCATTCTTTGCGAAGGCACTCACTTGCTCGAGATCCTCGGGGTCTTTTGACCCTCCAGCCTCACTCGTCTGTGGCCCATAGCGATACGGAGGCCTGCAATAGCAGTGGAAACAGCAATAGCCATGCATGCGCTTCCCTGTCGTTGGAGTCACAGACGGGTGAAGTCGCCCGAATTGAAGGGGGGTCAATGCAATTGTCTGTGAGATGCCAGGACACCCCAGCACCTAGCGAAGTGGACGAACCAAAAGGAGGCGCCGTTCCCAGCAGGGCTCTCCCACGGGTGTCGCCTTCTTTCAGGGCGCCAGGGTCCCATAGGGAATCCGCCTCAGGTCCTCATGGCATTCTTCACTGCCCTGAGTGTCTATGCAGCCCACACCTGGAGGTATGTACCTATACATGCTCCCTCGCATCAGCTACCGTCAGATGTGTCCCTTAGGCACCGTCCAGACACTCCCCTTCACGTAGTAAGCAGGAGTCACTACTTTCGTGTGGCTACGCCCTGATGTGAGAGGAACGCCCTTTGTCTTTATCGTCTCTCTACCCCGATGGCGTGTGTGTCATTCGCCGAAATGTTAGTGGGGAGCTCCAGATCTAGCGGCTGATGCCGTGCTATCTGTTGCCTGCAGTTCTTCGAGCTGGGTGGAGCGGATCACCGCACGGTTTGCTCGGCCGGTAAATTCCAAAAGAAGATATTCCAGCGACTCTATGATGAAACGATTGTTAGAGTCCTCAGATGAAGGTGGACCCCCTGATGATGCTTTCACAAAGACTTTCAAAGCAGTAGGGCCCTACAATAATCTCGAGCCGAAGGGTCGTGGAACTCTCAAGAGGGCAAGGGCCCAGAGTCAGGAGGAAACGGTTTTCAATCCTTGCGGATCTTCTCTTGAAACTGTGCACACCAACCTGAACAGGAAGTGGGGTTCCCAATAGTTCTCCTCCATTGTGCACATCCTTCGGTTTACTTCTGTTTCTTTTGACCCCAAAGCGGGATCAAAGGACCCCATGGCAGCCTGGAGGGTGCCCAATGCCGTCCTCGTACATGCTGTGGGTCTCACTTAGTCTGCTTGCTGATGGCCCGAATGCCATGTAATTTAAAGGATCCTGTACCACCTAAAGGTGGCTTCCTTGGGAGGACCCTCCATCCAATTCTACCTTTTACTAGGTCTGGAATTCCTTTCGCCTGTCACCCAATTTTAAGGCGGATGGTGCCTTTCTGGGCTGTTGCTTGGTAGTTCCTTGTGCTCATTACGACTTCCCTCATTGTGCATCTCCTGGGCCGTCTGCAATTTCACGGTTACTAGGCGAGTTTTTTGCGGCTTCCGATCCGGCCTCGTGTGTGGGGTTATTGCCAATCGCCCTCGGCGTGGTGAGCGCTGCACAAACGTTCTCCCGCTTAACTACCCTAGCTTTTAGGACATATTCCACTGAAGCCTATGCTCACGGATTCGCTTTGTAGCACAGGCCTGCTGGGACCACGCAGTCGTAGCGCATCATGCTTGACTATTTCAACGTCCTAGAGGCGTAAAGAAAATGCATGCGTCTATGCTTGCAAATACACGGGATGCTTCCACAGATACGGATATTTCAATGGAGGTATGGATACTTCTCTAGTGTTGCCATCTTTGCTTTGTGTTCGGCATGGCTCTGCAATTTTCAAATGGTCGCTGGGGACACGCTTCCTTTCAGCCAGTGCTGATGGCTCCACGTTAAGAGGAAGTCCTCCTATCCTCCTACGTTGGCTATACTCGTGGGTTGCTCCCGTTTTGAGAATTTGCATAGCTTTGGGTCTGAGCTTTCGTGTTATTCGGGGAAAGTCTATTGCTTAAGCGAGAATCAATTTGTCTCGAAGGTACACAAGTGGAAAACCCTTAGTGTAGTTCTCGTCAGCAGACTATTCGCTGCCGTCCGACCAATAGATATGCAAATGCATTTTGCAAATGAAAGGCGCACAAGGAGAAGCCTAATTCGAAACAACCGCAGCTAATTTAACCTGATCAGTCAAAAAGCTGCTTTCTGTACTGTTGCTCTGCAGCAGCACAAATTGGCTGGGCCCTCAGAAATCTCATGGGGTGCCAAGGACCTGTAGAGACCCTCGGTGCGCTACAGGACCTCTACGAGGCTCAGAGTACACTTCTCATAACCGGACTCATTCCCCAATGCATGCAAGGGTGTTGGATAAACTTGCTTGCCGAGTTGGGGCGTGAGAATCAGGGGCAAGGTGAATCGAGGACATAATCCTCCGCTGCGGCATTTGTTAGCCTTCTGGCTACAGGGTAAGGCCCAAGGACTCCGATGCTTTCAAGTCTTTTGAGCTCACTCTCCTTGCCTTTAGGCCTTTGCCCAAGCAAGCCTCCTGAATGCTGCGACTGCGAGTGTCGGCATAGGACAGTAAGAATAGTCTGCCCCCCAGTTTCCTTCCCTTGAGTTACCTATGGCCCGTGAAAGCGGCACTTCAGGCAAGTGCGGCTCTCACATAAAAACACTTTGCTCTTCTTAGAGATGAGACTCTGATATAGGGTCTCCAGCCTTAGGCACCAGCAATTTTGCTGCAACCACGTAGAAAGGGCTTTCGGGCTGAATAGCCTTCGCTTTTTCGGTGACAAGAGCTAAGAGCCTTTCCGAGCTTTGGGTGAACAACTTTTGGCTTCTGGAGGAAACAATTGTGGTCAGCTGCTCCATACCTGCCTTGAGCGAAACTGCTAGTGCGAAGAAAGAGTCTCTGCAAAGGAACTGCTTTCCAGATATCGCTGGGCCTGCCTGGCTTGCCATGAAATGGGTGCAGTCTCTGTACAAGACGCCCCTTGAGACCAGCTCCCCAAAAGGCGCTTCATGTCTTGGATATACCGATTCCAGGACGTATAAGGAGTGTTTCCACATAGAGTCTTCCATGTCTGGGATGTACAAAGGCTCGCCATCTTTCTTGAGATTTGCCGCGTCAAGCCAGTACATATATTTGGAGGAGTCCCAACCCGCTTGTTTGCGGATCACTTTAACTAGTTCCAAAAATTTCTCTGCGCTTCCTGCATACGTGTCTTCAGAAAACTGGTCTGTACCCTGCTTCATTCCCTTCAGAATCCCCAATACGACCACCATGAGCCGTGCGCCCTCGGACTCCAGCTGGGTGGCAACGGATGCTGAATGAATCCCTTCATTACTCTTTAAACGAGACAAAAAGTTCCACCCGAGCTCCAGGGCAACTGCTTTTGCCGCCTTCATAAGCATACGGGGGTTCTGGATGCCAGTGAAGGGCAGCGCTTCAGGTGGAAGGAACGAGTATCGCAAAGCCGGTGAAACTTCGTAATAAGGCAGGTTTTTGAGCTTTGCCAAGTCCGCGGGAGCCATAGGTAAATCCCCTGCATTATTTTGAGCGCTTTCATATAGCTTGGCTATCTGGAAATCTTGGAAGGGCGTGAGGGCGGGATTCGTGGATACCGGGGTGGCTGTGTAATGCTCGTAAGTGCAGGTGCCCAAAAAGGGATCTTTGTGGCCGGCAGGGTTCCCCCAGAATACCACATACCGAGGTCCGTACTGAGGGTTCCACCCTAAAGGCCTCTCCCACTTCTCAAATGCTTCGGATACATTCGAGAACAGGGCGAAAACTGCGCAGAGGACGAGAGAGGCGTTAAAAGAGAGTCTGGTCAAAGAAGGGACCTTCTGTGACCATTTTTTTCGTAAGAAGACCATTCTTTGAGGAAGGGAGACCATGAACAAGTGCACAAAGCGAACAGACACAGTTGGGTCGGCGTCTGAGGATCGCCACGGCAAACGCCTCCCCAGATCAGCAAGTCGCCAGGTTAACTACAATGAAATCTTTAATTTACCAAGCCATCGAAGAGTTTATTGAGCAAAACTGCTGTTCCAGAATCGGATTTGCACTTCAGTATCTTTGCCCTCACGGGGCCGGGGATGGCTCGGTCGCCAGGCAGCCCTGGATCATTCGGCCGCCTTGGAGTCTGACGCTAGAGGAAGAAAGTTTGCCTTCTCACACTTTTGACGCCGCCGAAAGCATTTTCGAAAAGGTAGCGCGAGCGTGAGATGTAGAGGTGGGCACCACAAGAAGACTGATCACGCTAGGTCGTTCTCGTGGTCCGCCTGCTGAGAGTCGACGCCACGAGTCCCTCCAGCCAACAACAAGAGGAACAATTAGTCATAAAAGGTAAAGAACGACCGGACGGCCATGAGCTAATTATTGTTATGGTAACTGCCCGCGGCACCTTCATTTCAAGGACTACTTCCATAAATCAACTCTAGAGTAACGCGGCACCCTTGCAGTTTGGTTAGAGTTCCTCATGCGTGTGAGTTCCTAGCATATGGTATGCAAAAGTCCATATCCCTTTTTCTACAAACATTTTCCCTATGCAGTCATGGTACATTCACTCTCAATGTCGGCAGGCTTCTCTGCCTTTGCCTCGTGCACACTGAGGACTGGAACGCACAACCAGGTCTTCTAAAGAAAACCACTCCAGACACAACACGTGAATAATAGAAGGTGGCGTTCTCAACATGTCTCTCACCCCTTTTGGCGCTCCTCAGAGTTCTTGACAATAGGCGCGCGTACCTGCACCATCAAAGCCCCCGAGCTTTTCACTATCACTCACAGCATCCACTGCATACGCACAGAACATTGTCTCCTCTTGTATCGAGCTAAATGTACGCTACAATGAATAGCATGGACGAACAGACAACCCAGCCAATCAAAACTTCGCGAGTTCTTACTGAACATAGCTAGTATACCAAAAACTTTTCAAGTTTAGCTATAGCCCGCTACCTCTTGACCACCATATGTGGCACACACCCTAATGGTTCGATTGTATGTGTTGAAAAGCCGCATTAAGGATAGCGGAGGAGGTTCTGCCCTCTCACCACTCCACAGGCAGACAGAAATGCAAAAACAGTGTAAATGAGAAAACCAGTGTGCATCAAACGGCAAACAGAAATTCACAGGAAAGAAGGCACACATACTAGCCAACGCCAAAAGAGGGACCAAATCAACAAGACTTCTACAGTGGGATGGTTTGCTGTCATCGGGGCGCTCAATCGTGCAAGCCTCCTGTTACCAGAAAAAGAACACAATTAACATGTGTAGAGTCAAACTTGACATTAGTTCAATAGTGGCATCGCATATCTTGGAGAAATCTTTGCATTAAAATGTAGCCGATGCACGCAGCAAATTCAATTTCCAAGAATCGAATAAGGCTTAAAGAAGAACATAAAGACAGCATACTTAAAAGCACCTACGCATAACTCCGAGTGTAGAGAACACCTTATTAATAAGCGGCATCTTCTTAGGCAATACCCATAGATGGCGGTAGCTATTTTCAAGCATGATATGCACGGAGGTAAGTTGAATCACTCTTAAACGGGGAAATCCATTGTCCATGGAGACTAGTGCTGACAGCCAAACAGAGTCGCAGCTTCTTTAGCAGGCAAAGAAACAAGCACCTATTCCTCCATCGTCACTCCAGATCACTAAGGGCACCTGTCTACTGTGCCATAGGCGCTCTCAGGGTCTAGAACTGCCAGAGCATCAGCGGACTCCTCCTTCCCACGGGTCACAAGCATGCGCGGCGAAGTCCGCTAATTACTGAGAAGCTTGGAGTCGCTTTAGGTAGCCAAGATCGATAGTTCTGTAACAAGTCCAACTTTGGAGATATCGACAGAGTGATAGAGGGCATCATTTACTGAAAAGATAGCAAATCTCTTAGCCACCTGGCCGCAACACCTTTTGTCTGGTTACCCTCGGTGCAACTCGTAAAATATGTTGATCCACCAGGACCAAGTCTTCAGGGTCGGGGCACACAGCCGACCGTACCTTGTCACAGTTCCGTGCTAGTCGCTCTTGGTTTTGCGTGTACTAGCCAGCTGCTGATAGGGGCTGATGACCCTGGATCGCAATTCTCAGGCCTGAATAGGAAAAGGCTTCCTCAATGTAGACCAGGGATGCTGGGGAGCAAGAGGCAGAGAAGTACACTGTTGTATTAGAAACCCACTTGGCACAGGGAAAATACAAGCCAAAATACTGAACTTTTGTGTGAATGCAAAGTCGCAAATACTGCAGAGGAGTGTGAATGGTGAGTTCTGTCCGTCCATGTGCCTCAGGGTGGCTCGCAGTGGTCATATTGTGGTCAATGTGCAGGCAAATAACACGGGCACACCAGAATGCGCCAACGAACTTTAGATTCCTACCCGTAATGAAACTCGTGGGGAATCAAAAGCGCGTGTAGACCAGGGCTTAGAGCCATGTAGGGACATCTTGAGCCGTAAGACTGCTAGAGCAAGGGAGAAAATGGGCATTCTTGCTGACTCTTTTGACGGGGGCGTAGATGCTATCCTGATTGTTGAACTCCGGCATTCCAACAATAACGTTCGTAGTAAGATCAGTTCAAGTTTTTTCAGGAACTAGGAGATTTTGCATAAGCTTAGGTTTAAGAGGATAGCGAGCCTTCAGCTACTGATGTTCTAGGCTTGGCAGCACATACACCTCTGCCGCGGGACGGATCACCCGCCACCAGAAGAACAAAGAGATCTTTTCCACTGCAGCATGAATCTTGCCATGGCTTGAAAGAACGTACGGCAAAACGGGACTGCGGAGCAAAATCAATGTACATGCGAATCAGTCCTCTCTTTCTTGTGAATCACAGCAAGCTAACCCCAGCCTAGTAGTGCTTAACCCGTTTCCTTTCTGCATTTGGCGATTGTAGCGGATGCACGGGTGTCAAAGAAGTACGATGCACGCAATTTCGATAGAAGCCATGAATATCGCGTACAAGAGTAGCTGCGCTGCACAATAGTAAACCTAGGGAGCGACTTGAGACCGTGCCGGCGACCAGGTTGGTGATGGCTTTAGTGTGCCTAAGTGCACAGTCGTACTGCAGGAGGCACCCAAGTCAGCGAACAAATTCGGGAAATTTTAAGCGCAAAAGTTTCTTCGTAAGATGCCTTAAAACCTGAAGGTCAGTCTGAAAAAGAGCAAAACGCCCCCATGTACATAGTGCCGGCATTTTTTTTCACACCCCATCACACCGTATAGTATTTTCCCGCATTGGATATCTATGCGCGATTAAGGTAAATCAATGCAAGTCACGAGCAAGAATTTAGTGCTTTGGAGAACCCGTAACTCGTTGAGGGAGTAACGCCCTTACTGGTACGTCCATGGATCGATTGTAAAGAAGCAGTGACGCTCCTAATCAAGCAGTCAAGTAGCTCAGGCGCTGTGAGGCAGAAGATAAGCGTTTTTACTGCCCTATCTGCCTCCTCTGTTCTTGTCATCAACTGCGCATTCTTTGATAGGCCAGTCAAAGGAACAGCGATCGGAGGAAGACTACATTTCAAGCTTCTGTAATAAGATGCAATAGAGCTTTGCAATGTCATTGAGGTGAGGAATGGTTAAGCACCTACACTTGATTGCTTCTATATTGCCGCCTTGAGATCAATCGTTGCAGCCGAAGCACGGAGTTTCCAGAGCCCAGCTTGTTTAAGTACTGACGAAAAATTGTGCGCCTTTCACGCCGTAGGTGATTTACGTGCCGTTTAGCGTTTCGCCTGAAGACTGGACATAATCCATGTATAGACCCATCCACCATTCCTTGATGCACTCATTAGAATCCCTGTAAACTTGTATTTGCAGGTCGTAAAAGGCCTAAACACGTCCAACCAGCACACAGGTCTCCTCGACTGCGAGAATGGGAGTGTGGAACATCCTTTTGTGCGGTTCACCATGATGAATGGGGTTCTGTGAGAAAGCGTCTGCAAATTCAAACTTTGGTTTAATTATTTTTTATGTAATTCGCCAAGTAGCTCCCCAAACATGAGGCATCTGGAGCTTCTGCTCCACACACCATAACCTAATTCTGGGCGTCGAGAGTTACCCAATTGAAGTCGTGCAAGCATTCACCGCTACCCAATTTCTAAGCTGCTGGACCAGGAAGTGCTTAAAGGAAGGTACCTGCTGGCCTCCTCAACAACGCTCAATCTCCTACGGTGGGCGGAGTAGTGTCGTACCTCAACAAGATTTTGGGACCAACACGAAGTTGCACCCAAAATTGTAGGTCGACCCCTGCGCTTCTCTTTTTTTCAACGATTCATCCGCCCGGCGTTCAGTCTCTTATTCATGCGGTGAGGGCCTCGGTGTCGTGAAACATAGCTTGAGGCTGACTCGATGATCAATGCAATGCGGTATAGTGGACGACTAGTGGTTGTTCGTGCTGCTCACCGCATGTCCAAAGAACTGCACATCAATTAACTTCTTGTTGATATTTGCCTATCCCTGTCGTACCTCGCCCGAAAGCTCTATTGAATTCTTTCTATTGAAAGAACCAGTTGCATAGCCAGTAAGGTGGGTCGCTTGTTCAGAACCATCTCTTGCCGCGCTGCTGAGCCGCCCGCATAAAGACTGTGCCTTACCTTCTAAAGGTAAGACTACTCCGCCCAGCATGGGAGAATTAACATTGTTGAGGGGACCAGAAGATGCCTTCATTCTGTCACGTTCTGGAATAGCAGCCTTGAAAGTGGGCAGCTGTGGCTGCATGCGTGAATCCAATTGGGTATCTCACGACATGCCCAAAACTAGACTGTGCTCTATGGATCCAGTATCGAAATCCCGGACAATGCTAATAGGATCCAACTCCGACTGGAAGAGGCATTCGACCGCAATAGCCTTGCTAGTCCTTGTGTTCTGCCGCCCATCAGCAAATTTGAGTTTGAGAAAATTCGTCAGTGCATAAACAAGCAGGATGCATGTTTGAGCCGTCCTCTCAAATAGCAGATCCACCTGCTGAATATCTAATGCTATGGAGCACTAAGAAATCCTGGAAATTATTGTGAATTTGTATGAACGCTGAATTGACCTTCGGGTAAACATGAAGTAAACCACTTATAAAGCAGTTGTTCGTACAGCGTGGCGGCTTTTGTGAGCGTAAACTATCATATTTCGCAACTCTTTAATCTATTGTTAGAGTTCCCTGCTTCGCCTTTCTGAGTTCTCCCAAAACTTGTTGTTGTGCTTGTGTCGCCATGAACCGATGAGTCAGGGCTTGTAGGCAGAAGGCTTCATGTACCGTAATAAGGCCAGAACGAAGTGGTTCCTCCTCCATTACACATAACTTGACCAGCACTCATGTTTCTGCATTTGAGGGTTCAAAGCAAGGTACATATCCGGCCGCCTGATAAAACCTTTGACTGTCATCTATTTTTATGGTCGACGCAACACTGGCGTATGCATATACATTTTTCGGCCAGAAAATCATGCTCTTATACCGGAGCTACTGCGTACACCTCAACTTGCAGGCCGGCTGCTGCTGCACTAACCAGCGTAGTTCCACCGAGTATTTTCAACGCCAAAGAGTTATGCCCCCCATACTGTCTCCGCGGAAGTCCTCCGCCGCAATTGACTAGTGACTTGATTAGAATCAAACGAATGCTCCAGGAAAGCCTGACATCCCACTGCATGCACAAGCAATGAAATAGCGAGTAACAGCTGCATCGAACCATGCGGTGCTACGGAGTGTAACGCTCCATCTAGGGTCTCTATAGAGGGACACTACCTCCGGACTCGATATAAACCCAATAGAACCTTATTGAATGTTTTGCAGATAAAGTCGTTTCTTATCTTGCCCACACCCGTCAGGGTTTCCACAAGAGGGAAGGGGGACACCTAGCGTGCTCGTGGCTGCACCTTCTAATCATCCAAGCACTCTCAGCTCCTTGAATATAGCACTAAAACCACTAGCGCAAAACATTGGCCGTTATCGTACTATCATAGCTTACTTTGCAAAAATTGAGACAAGCCAACAGACAACACTGTTAGTCAATTCTTTACGAAGTCTTATATACATACAAATCTGGTGTAGTACAAAGCAAGCTAATGTAAAGTATTCCGCTGCATCTAAATACTGTGGTCGCGGTTGACTTACCACTCTTCCTCCATAGCGGTGTCTTAGTCTCAATAGCATTGAGGTTGCAGAGCAGCAGCATCCAAACTGACCTGTATACTAACCACATTCTAGCAGCGTGCTACGTGGCTTTGTACCTCCGTTTGGTCTAGTGGACATTCACATTGTGTGGCATCCTGACAAGATCTTTGGGTAACGCTTGCTTTTACACTACTTCATGCCCATTTTCCCCTAATTCATAGGGCACTGCAGCAAACAGTGGCTCCGATACCTTGGCGCCTGCCAAGGTTTGAAAATTGTTTTTTCTCATCACTATCGAACGTTTAGTCAAAAGCATGTTCAGCGTCTAATGAGGGTACCGTTATTCGTTACAGTACAGGCCACACATTATTTCAGCTCATGCTCTCAGGTTTGAGAGGCCTGTGCTGCTGAGAGAACCTCAGGGAGGAGAGCTGAATGTCTGCAATGGCAAGCCATGAGGCTGTAGCTAGTGGGATTTTCACAGGACCCCTGCATGTACCAGGGAGCCTTGAGGCTGGCTCGCCAATGCATTGCAGAGCATTGTTTTTGGAGAGGGGATCGAGAGAGTGTTTGAGCTTGGGTGCATGTTCACGGTAATCTTAGGGGGACCCTTTGGAACACAGAATCATTCTATCCAGCACCACGTTGGCTTTGTAGTGTAGGTCGCACGATATGGCCAACTCGTGAAATGCCTAAAACGCTCCGCAGTAGATCTGTAAAGGGCTATGCATATTATTCTGGTCTCAAGACCTCGGCTTCCCGACCTGACTCCAAGCATGCCTATATATATTTGCTGCAAGACTTGTCTAATGCCCATATGTTTGGCCCCGCAGATATCTCGAGGATAGTTTTCCTCAAAAAGCTGTCGCCTTATCCTAGTTTCGTCCGAAAACAATAAACTCAATGCATACAGGCAATGGAACTCGGGAAGGAGTGTTATCCGCGTACAGAAAACGGTCAAGACTCTCAGAGAGCGTCCCCGTATAATCATCCATTGCCCTCACGAGATTATTTTAATCATTTTTCTTGAGTTGCAAAGATGAGGCAACACTGCACGGGCAAAATAATACTGGTGAACCCGTCTCAACAAATACACTTCGGCCATTCATGGTCATGCTGATGAGCGCTACAAGATGCTTGGTAACGAAGATCACTTTCCAGGGCACTAAGACATTTACAGAAGTACTCATGTATATGTTTTACCGCCTCACGTCTGTAGGCATCAAAACGCACAACCACATTTTCGCAATGTAGATCTGCAACAGTAACCAGTCTTCGTGATTGCGTACAAGCAAGATGCATACCCATTTAAGCACATGCACATGTAGGACAATACAACACATACTACTAACAGAAGCCTGCCGCACTCACAAACCAACAAGTCAGAAAGTGTATGCCCTTCAGACATGTCCATGCTTGTCGCCAGCTATTGAGGACCCGTTTGTAGAAAGGGTGTCAATAGCTTTTCGTACCCAAAGAAGTTTTCAACGGGGGCCACAAAAGCGATCGAAACGAAGTCTAAAAGACCTGGCTACTCACAGTCTGCATCATAGCAATGTTTCTAATAACTCTGTTTGGTATCACTGTGCACCCCTTTTGTAAAAGAAACCGAACTGCCCCCCATCCTGCTTTTTCTGTCCCAATACAGAAGCGAACATCAAGGAGTTACTTTCCGTAAACACAACGAATCAGATCATTGTAAAAGAGGACATGATAAAAATACTAGTACAGAGATAATGGTTGGGAACTATTAAATAGCAGGCCCTAGGGCTGCGCACACGCAGCCACTGGCACCGGATTTCTAAGCACCTTCTATGTTCTCCCTGGAATACCAAAAGCAAACGTCGATGTTCTTCAGTTTACCTCCAGTTATATGTTTTTTACTATTCCCTATGCAATCCTTCAAGGAATTCTGCATGTGCTAAACATTCAGATTGTTCAGTGCTCATATTCTTCCACTGCAAGTCTACAGAATGGCAGCTAGGCTAGGGCTTCGAGACTATTTGTGGTCGTTGGGTCTTGGATTCCTATCGTTTGCAGCGGGTTCTATTCTTATGCACAAGATGTTGCGTCCAGACATGTCTGAGCCCGATCTACACGATCGTTTAACATCGCAGCGCGACGCTATAAGGGAAGTTGAACGCCATTCCCAGAGAAGCGATAATCAAAAAGGAGGCGTTGCCTCTTAATAGTTCTTCGCCAAAAGTGCGATTTATCTATGCGATTTGTTCTGGGCGATTATGCTACATTTAGCGCCCTCCCGGCGCATTTCACACCACTTTCATCCGCACAGTGGTGGGGACATATATTCCTCGACGCATGCCCCTCCGCGAAGCTTTCCCTGAAGAAGCGGTATTCTCAAGCTGACAAAGCAACAAGATCGATTGCTAAACTTACCACCTCGCACCCTGGAGAGGGTTGGGACACGTACACGCATTCTCCTTGAATGCTGACTGCTCCCGACGCGCACTTGACTTCTCTCGTGGCTAAGTGCGTCTTGGTGCACGAGCAGTGGTTATCACAGCATGTTTCACTGTATCCTTGAGGGCACTCCACAATCTTCTGCTCTCGAACGACCTCCATGCACTTCCCCTTATGTGGCTCTCCAGCAGCGCATCGTGCACTTGGCTCCGCTATTGCAACGCGGACGCAGTGGCAGCGGCCTTTCTTGTTCACAACGTCACATGTAAATCCTTCGGCACAGGTGTACAACAGGGGCGTCTTGACTTGCGCCATGCACTTTCCAGATTCGTCGAGCTCCCCCCTGCATATTGGAACAACAGGTATTATTTCTCTGTTGATGCAGGTGCATATGTTGCTAGTGCAGTGTAGAGTATAGGATTCTTCGCAAGAGCATGAAACGCGTCCAACTGGGCTGCAGCTGGGTTCTGGTGCTTCTTCACCCTTTTTTGTGGGCTTCACGGGTTGTCGCTTCGAGGGTGCCTGCTTTCGTGGCATTCCCTGATGCCGCTGGCATACGCCGTACACGTCTTCTTCAAAGCAGTAGCCTTGCACTTCTATTTGGCCCTCAGGGCATCCACAGAGTGGCTGCATCTCCGTTGTTTTGGCACATGCAGAGCAAACCGGACTGTACTTCTTCTTCGTGTGTGCATAAGCAATGCATTGGTATTCGTCAGGGCAAATGTATTCGTAGCCTTGCTGCATCGTTCTCAGGCAAGAGTCTCCTTCGGCAGAGAGTACATCCGGAGCCACACAAGCGGCAGCAGCCTGTCCTCTTTCCTGCTTGATGCATTGCAATCCGTGGTTGATAAGTGCATATCCAGCAGGGCATTCAGTGACGGCTTCGTGGGCAACAATGCTCGTACAGTAACCATCTTGGCTTTGCATCCCTTCTCTACACCTAGCTATCTTTTCAGCAGTATGGCCCTTTGCACAACATGGAGATTCTGCTCTGTCCTTCGCCTTGCAGATGTTGATGTATCCATTGGGACATTCCAGAACTGGAGCAGCGGGAGTGATACACAAGCCATCCACCATCTTTCCACTACGGCATATTCCCTGCAGTTAATCTAGATTGTTTCCGAATATTGCATAGAATATTTTCAATTATTTCTTACTTCGGCTTCCGTTTCGATACTTCGAACGCAGGTCCCGTCGCGGAAGGCGTAGCCGTCTTGGCATGTGCACTTTGTAGATGGCATTACTTTGAGCTGACGAAACAATGCCTCGGCGAACTCTTCTGGGGTGGGAACATTTTCTCCAACCTCCAGGGATCGGGACCCTGAGACGGAACAAAACAAGGTGGCAGCGATAATACAAGACTTCATTTTAAAACAGGAACTACTGCGATAAAAACAGACATAGCATTCCGACAACTTTTTGGTAAAATGAGGAAGTGACGGGCGTTCATCGATTGAACTGTGCGTTGTACTGGCAGGCAGCTGTAAAGACACCCCAGATCTGACATCGATAAATCGTGGTGGATGCTATCACAATTCCGTTGTATGAAAGTCACCGTAAGGAAATTCAGTTTTTTTGTTTCTGCCTGATTTAGGCATTGCAATTAATTTGAATACATTTTTGACATTGCGAGCGTCCGCCGTTCTCCTAGAGTTCATCCAGTTACAATACCTGCTCCCTGACAGAAATCCTGCGATCATACAATTAAACGTGTGGAATTCCATCGATAAAAACTGATATGAGCTTAATAGATTATAATTAAAAACCTACTTCGCTGTAGGCACCTAATGGCAAAGCGCATCACCACAGCATGGCGGGGAACGCATAAAGCATGACGTCAAGTGTCCTGAGAAATTACCCGCCAATCAGTAGAAGCTCTCAGTGTGCGATGCTAGCTTGCACTTTATATATAGACAGTTTTTGAGTGCTCGTCCAGATAGCACTTCGTTTTCTCCATCAGGTCACAGAGAGTCTCCAGAATAGGTCTTGACACGATTGCGAATCTGAAAGTGGCTTTCATATGCTATTCCTAGTGGAAGAATAACTGAAACCTATTTTTCGCTCATTTTGCCTCGACCACATACTGCGCGATCAGCGCTTACATGAAGCACCCCTTTTAACCCTGTAGGTGCTCTACACCACTCACACTTAGGCTGCGTGGTTTGTTGGCCAAAGAAAGCGGCTACAGGAAAAGATCATCAATTTCCAGCGACTACTAATATCGTGGTTTGCTTTCTTAAGTGGCTAAGTGCAAGGAATTTCATTGCGACTAGTCACATACACTTGCGAACATGGTAAAATGCACGCGTCAGTAGGCAAGAAGCGCACTTCCCAGATGAAGACGGTGGCCGAATGCCCATTCCTTTGAAACAGGATGTATAGAGCAAGGCCACCAGGTACTTTCGTGATTATGCCACCGAAGATTCATGATTATTTTAGTTAGTCAACTTGGCACCAACATCAAATTGATTAAGCGCGAAAGTCCAGGAATACAGGCAGAAGACCCTAGCATTGCCCGACTAGCTCTACGAAGGGCAGAGCCTTCCAAATACACATTTCCTTAATTGGCTTTCTGAACGTGCCAATTCCATCTTGCGCTCCATTGTGTGACGCCATAAAGTGTGGTAGAGCACGAACTGAAGCAGAATGTGCAGAATCATTCAAGGAGCATTACTCATTTTTTCATGCCTCATTATATTACTCTTGGTAGTTTTGACGAGCTGGGTGCGACGCACTGACCTGGGATTTGGTTGATAGTGACCCGCGAAACGGGGCTTGACTGAGCGATGTTTCCCACACTATTTAGAAAACGAAATGGATCAACGTCCACGTATCGGTGTAGGCAAAACCTTTTTGCATGATTATAATGCAATCTTTAAGGAAGATTGAGGCGTGTGAATGTAATATGTATGAGAGCCATGGGTGATGTCTAGAACATTGAACACAACACGTCGCCAGAATTCCGGTAGGCTATCAACAAAGTAAGAGTACCCGTACTAATCATTTGATATGAATTTGCTGGTACTTTTGAAACTGAAAATAATCCAATAGACGCAATAACATTTTTGCCTTCCACGCTCTGAAGCCTCACAGCCGCCATCGCCTGTACACGTGATCCATTAACGAGACCGCGCCACCACTCTTTTACCCCGCGACGCTTTCCATATCCATGCTGCAATGCCATCCGCATTCAATGTTTTATAGCGTGCTCAGTGCTCCACTATCTAGCACACTGCGTATTTCGGCTGGGCGTCACGTCAAGGTGCAGGTCTGCGGGTACTGCCTCATGAAGTCTACGTATATACACGTTCTCTGGCTTCCCTTCATTTTTTCATCATGTAATAATACTTTGGCATCATCAGCCTCAAGTAAATCCGCATGCCGAAATCACACACAAACACTGAGCATAATTAGTTAACCACGAATCCCAATAGCATCAAAATGTGAATTCGAGGTAAATGAAGCCTCGGGTTTAGGCATCCCAATGCAGCGTGCGAAGGGGTCTTTCTTAGCTTTAAAAACTGATGATCATGTAGTGAATCGGTTCACAATATTAGGTGCCCCGCTGCTCCAGTACCTATGAAATCGCGGCAGGCGTCGGCATCTCCATGAATGCCGCCTCGGACTCTCCTCATGTTCATCTCGGAGACCTGAGGACAGCTAGAAGGCTTATGCTGGAGGACATATTAACCGTCCAGGAATCTGGTACAAGAAAGATAGAGATACCGTCGTCAATTATGAGTAAACACCATGCTCTGCTTGCTTTCTGGGGAGCTGCGCGTATTAATTTACGGGCACCCTGCATTATGACCGCAGGCGTTTTCAATGAACTGCTGTGGGCTTGCGATGGAACCGCCTGGAACACGGTCGGTTGCTCGGCTCTCCGCGACGCCATATTCTGCCTGTCCAACTACTACATCATTGATCGATTAAACTTTGAACGACGCCTTTCTAAGCATAATTGGATAGAAAGAGACGGGGGCGACCTAGGACTTTTGGTAAGTGGACGCGTACTTCGCATTCAGATTACTCAAGCTAGTTCCACACTCAAATTATTGATGAAATCGTCTAGTCATGTTCATATGAGAGTCTAAGTAAGCCAGACTAGCAGCGAAAGTGCCACCTGCTTCAATTACATCGAATCATGCTGCGAACAAGCTGCTTACCCTTATGTTATTCAAAGTAAGTGCACATACCCAATTTGCCACATATACTGCTGATGGCCGACAGGACCTATCATCATGGTGCCTTCCTGAAGTTGCTATTTGGCCATCGCAGTCAAAAGCTAATTGCAAACAAGCAATGGCACATCTCAGCCTCGGGTTCCCTTCTGCCCAATGCAGGTAGGCACATCATTCGTACACAATCACAATTATTCAAAACCAGGGGAGTAGCTACTTCATGTATAGCTGCATCATTTATACAATCCCACAAACAGAAACACTCTGATTTCATGTTAGCAAACCTACAATGTGCAACACATGCAAGCACTTAGGTGAGTCGTGAAACAGGCCTGCAAGCATGCAATCTGTAGCTAAACGTCTCTTATTGAAACCAGTCAGAATCTGGCGTACTCGTGCGATTGTACAGGCGGTTCGGGCGCATGTTTAACCACTCAGTGTACTTCACTTCCAGACCTATGCTGGTCGCTGTTGGTGCCGTCGCCATATGGTCAAGCATGCCGTATTTGTAGAATTGTACATACATTCCCCCCTGCCACGGTGACCCTGCTGCTGGAACTGTTACCAATATCCATTCCACGAAACACATACATTCAGGATTAGGCCTCGCCACCTCAGCCAGACTAACAGACAACGTCAGATAGTTAGACGCAGCCGCTACCAAACAAAACATAATTCTTCTAGCGGGAACACGCTATCCTTCGAGATAGCGGCAGTAAACATTGCGTGCGTTTTGCATTACTAAAATGGTCAGAAAAAGTGATCCACTGGAAAATGTCGTACGCGCCCCTACGCCGGCGAAGCAACCAGAAAGTCCTTCAGCTTTGAAAAGGGACGCCAAACCCTGCACGGAAACAACGCAGCAGATTCTGCATACGATACGTCACCAGAAAAGCCTTGAAACGGCAAAGTACCGCAGTCCTCAAGCCAGAACAAGAAGCTCAGCAGGGCTTCTTACATGAAAAAAATGCTTGTAGTAAAATGGCGCATGATGCCCACGAGGTGCCTTAGCCTGAACCTGGAGCCTGCAAGGCGCTAGCAGCGAAAACAAATGCAAGGAAAAAGAGTTGCTAACACTGCAGAGTATCGCACGCAGCAACGGTCTTGGCTACTTAATATCTCTGAACCAGCCATGGTAAATGTCACTCCTCCTTTTCGGTAATCTAGAAATTGCGGTGAGTCCCTTCAGGCGTGTGGCAATTGACTAAAGCATCCTCTAAAAATCTCCATTCGGGTGAAACTTTACAATTTTGCGACCCCTCATGGACCGCTCCCTCCCCTGACTGTTTGAGGCTTATTGTCTTAACTATGGCATGAGCTAACAGACAAAGGAGCGGTCCTGCGTCATCGCGGAACTGGATCTACGGCCGGGGACAAAGTCATTAAAGCTATTTTAGTCACGTCGGAGGCAGATACCTGAGTTTCACTTTGTCCAGAGGGGCTGTTAAAAAGGCTGCTGCTCCAGCAGCTGCCCCAGCAACTGTCGCATCGAGGAGCGGGCGGCATTCAGCAGACGATCCAAGGGTTGGTGGGTCCGTAGCTGGTCCCATTATGTGTCCGGCGAGTTCACGGAATTGCTGAGCATGCAATATAAAATAAAACGCTAGTCTTCACCTCCGTTTACTACAAAAACCTTAAATATATTTCCTTTGGTTGAGTTTACCGCGCTAATTGCCTGAATACCGACATGATTTAGCGTGAAAAATAGAGCGCTGAATGGTCCAAAGGAAAGAAGAGTTGCCCCGTAGCCACGGTAGAGTCCACTAATCCCGTCAGCGCGTACAACCTCCCTTAGAGTTGGCTTTGTTATCGGAGAGCTTTCCGACCGCATTGCTGGGTACACCTGCATAACAATGAAATGCCCAAAGCCAGCCATGGTTTACGGGTAAGCACAAGAAGAGGGACACAGCTAAGAGACAAATAGGCAAGCCCACTAGCAGAAACAAGTGTATTCACTTAAGGTCAATCCTCAAAGAACAGGGATGAAGAGTCCCCTACAGGACAATCCATACTTGCAGTCGCTCCTTGCAGACATCCATGGGAAGATAAAGAAGACAGGAGATGGCCTCAGCGGAGAAACCACAGACGGAGTCCACAATGAAAGCTGACCCAAAGCTCAGTTCCGCCGACGTGGTGTTCTGATCGGCGGTCCCGAAAAAAAGCTTCATGACGTGCGACTTTAGGATTTCGTATGCACTAAAGTACAAGCAGGTTGCTGGAATCGCCAGTGCAGACGTGATTCTAGAAAGAGCAAGAAAAACGCGCAAAGCTAGCACAGCACTATAACACTGTCAGCAAAATTATTTTCACAGAAGCACTCAAAGCAAATTCGAAACAAAAGGGAATAGTCACCAGCTTACGCGAAGCCTCGGTAGAGCCCTCTCAAACCATCCACCTTCCAGATAGAAAGCAGCGTCCGCACTGTCCTGGATCTCTCAAATACCGTTTTGGGCGTATCTCTTGATTTAGTTTGGACCTGGATCACAGCCTTGACTGTATCGAGCGGGTGCGCAACAGCTCGCGAAAGCAAGCCTGCGACTGCGGCAGATGCCATTGTTGATGGAAGCCCCTGCTGGTCATTTGGAAACCATGGGTAGCGTAACACATTATCTGTGGCAGTATCCATGATGCAAGAACGCGGAGTGGAGTTTGCGATTTTCCGCTGTGGAATACTGAACTTTTACTGATGACACGGACACCCCGAAACGCTTGTGAGAGCAGAAAATAATATGCGCATGAACGTAACCAAAGGGATGCACTTGTCTATTTAAGTTGGAACCTAGTTTTTCTGCGTGGGGCTTGGTCTTGCACCCGACAGCTTTGTTTCTGAATCAGTCAATTCAGCACAAGATTCCCCACAGTATAATACACCCCTAAGAGCAAAACATATTCCTGTACTTGACAAGCCCAAAATCTGAAAATACTGTTTTCGACTTACAGTACAAAGCTGTACAAAAACCTGTGAGCGAAAACGTGGATCCCACTCGATGGTGGCTCATGGATCGGAGACACAAGCTTTGCAGCCCCAACGCGGGACAAAGCTAATGCGAACAGAAAAATGTATACATCGTTACACTAACACTGGAGCTACTAAAATGTGTACGAACCTTGAATCATTGCCTGACCAAAAGAGTTTCACCGACTTTCCAGAAGGGTTGGCCATGCCCCCCAGACGCCACCGCCATGAAGTATGTTATCCCTGTGAGATTATGACAAATGATAGGCTAGCTTATCCGGCCGGTGGTCTTCTGTAACTTGGAAAGGGGCTGCAAACGGAAGCAAGTTGTCCTCTCTCCGGCCTCGGAAATACAAAAACCGGCGGTCTGGAGCATGCAAAACGACGCGCTCTAGGAGCAGCAGTCGCTTTTGCGAATTACTACACGTTCCTTAATGTGTGCATGTAAAATTATGCAGTTTAAGCGTGCGTCGTTCAGTGTGAGCTGCGGCTGACAGCGCTGTTCAGTTTATGTTGCAAAGATGGCAAATCATATGTGCTTCTAGTTCTCTCAGTGTAACCAACGTTTTAGCAGGAGTTTCATGTTGTATTCAGCTAGTTCATTTTGCATCATTGGACACAAACTGTGGAATTCAAGAAATTGGGTAAAGGAGATGATGCACCTGGAATGTCTGTACGACGTGTACAAATGCTGAAAACACAATAGGGCGAATGTAGCCTTCTAATGTGCGGGCAAATCGCAGCAGCCGTAGGGATATAAATGCTATAATACACTCAACTGGATCAATCATCAGTTGTTCGGCATTTCTGAGGGCTTTTGTGAGGTTCCAGGGGCATGGAGTGCCGCATTGCATTATGGCTCTCCAAGCTGTTCGTTGGCAACATTCTGTTTCTACCAGTGTTGGCCAATGGGCGCTTGCTATCAAAGCTTTCAGCATTTCAAAGTAGGCCCGATATACAGATATTATCCATTGTTGGAAAGCAGATTCTTTCATGTTAAAAAGTCAATAACCCAGGACCTTCACATGAATATCAAGACAACACGCGCGTTATAAATGTGCCACTTTCAAGTGACGACAACCTCCAGTCAGTTGTCCTTTTCACATGAATATTGCATGGTTGTGCTTCAAAATTTCATCCAGATTCTTTGGGAGCATTGCAGTTGGGACACCGCCACAAGCGTTCACAGTGCTGTTTGATACTGGTGCGTACACTGTTGAATTCCTACGGAGCTTCGTTTACTATGGATTTCGTCCTAGGCAGTACCCACACATGGGTTCCTTCAACAAAATGCACCTCGCCCTCTTGTCTTCGGCATAGCAGGTTTAACCCTGAGAGATCATCAACATTCAAGGAAGGTCTAGCCGGTGGACGGCACAATGAAATTCGAGTGACATACGCATCTGGATACATTGAGTCCATTAGCGGCCGAGATTTCTTTCACTTTCAAAATGCAACGTAAGGGACCTGGTGCACTCTTTCCTGAAAACGAATGCTCATAAAATAAATGTATGAACAACAGGATATATGACTACGCTTTCGGATCCGTGGTCAATCAACCACAACACCCGTTTTCCGAACTGCGTAAGTGAATGTGAATAATTGCATTTTCTACATCACGATGCACTTATCGCAGCATTCGACGGAATTGTTGGGCTGGGTAATTTTCTTATTGATAAGCTGCTGGTCGCAGCGCCTGTAATGGAATTTGTAGGTTTCCCGTATGACCAAGCCGGGCAAACTAAGACGCTTGTAGAAAAAATGGTAGACTCGGGCAACATCGAAGATGCACTATTTTCAATCGCCCTCCCTGCGAATGAGTCTTCGGAAGGAGAAATAACCTTCGGCGGATACAATCCTAGGTTAGTGCACACGATTTTTTATGGCTCGACGATTTACACCACCATCTTTACCAGCTATTTGCGAGAAAGGTCACAAATATCGTGGTTTCCACTACTCTCACCAAATAGGTGGGAGATCGGCCTATTGGACATTCTTGTGGACGAATCCAGTCTGGGGTTCTGCACTCCAGAGACCCCATGCAGGGCAATAGTGGACACAGGCACTTCCGGAATAGGCGGCTCTGCCCTACTTATTGATCAAATACTAAATAGACTTGGCGCATTATCACCATGCAATGCAAAGAAAATGGAACTGATGAAGCAATTATCTTTTGTCTTTAAGCAGTCGCCAGGAGAAGGAACTAAGGAAATCATTATTGAGCCACATGACTACATTAGAAATGCTGGAGGATCATTTCCTCCTTCCGAATGCCCGCTTTCTTTCATGGTCCTCCAGTTTCCTCCAGGCCAAAGTCACACGGTTGTAAGTGCATATTGCAGCTTCTAGTATCATACAAAACTGCAGACAACGTAAATCACTACGGATTCAGGTTTTAGGAACTGCTTTTCTTAGGAAGTTTTTCGCAATATTTGACCAGCGGCAGAAACGCATTGGTAAGAAGATTGTTTTTTATGACAGTCTGGAGGTGTTTACTTTGTTTTTGAAGGTTTTGCAGCTAGTGCTGGTGGCTGCGGTAGAACGCAGCTGGATGGACCATTCCGGCATCGTTTCCGTAGAGGTCATATCCTGCACTCTTCTGCATGGGCATAGACTTGGTGATGGAAGGCAATGCGAAGCGAAAGAAGACTCATTCGACACAGGATCTGTGGTGTCTGTGGAAAGAACTCCAAGCATCCAGGGCCTCTACCTTCTGTCATATTTGCCATATCGTTCATAAGTCCTACAGCAATTTTATGCCGGTGGCCATACTCCTGAATCTTCTCATAGGAACAAGCCAACGGTTCTCCTGCAGCCGACAAAAGATCTCTTTTGACGCCCACTTGATGAGAGTGCCCTAGCGCAAAATATTTTTATTTTCATGCAACGATGCATACCACGAAAAAGAAAAATCAGACTCTTCGCCTTGTTCGGCTACTAAAGGGCTTCAAAAGAAGCAATGAGTCTGCATAAATTTCGTGCCTGTTTGTCTCATCTTTTATCACGTGATTAGATCAGCAGTTATGTGCAGGCATGCTTGCCTTTTGAAAGAAATGTTGCATAAAAGGTGATCTGCAAAAGCTGAGTGAAACGTGAGCTAGAGTGCTGATGCCCCCTATATAGCATATACCTTTAAGATGTTTCCGCCACACATCATGCACAGTGCGTCAAAACTGTAGATTCCAAAGCGTTATCGACGTCGCTAGTTAGAGGGGTCTCCGGTGTGCTGTCATCTAAAAGAGCGAGTTTCACGCACAGAGAAGAACGCAGAATATTATCGAAGCCTGATCACGCCGTTGAATTCCTTCGAATCAAAACTTTTTACGAGACAGAAAAGGGCAGGCCTGTTGGGCGCTGGAGCAGCTCCCCGCGTTAGTGTTGATGAGCCACTCTGCCGTAGCTTTGTGGTCTTCAGCTGGAATAATTGCCTTTTTAAAGCCAGCTGCATCGTCTAAAACTCTGCCCGGAGTAATAAGCGCATCTATTCCTGCTTGGAAAATGGTGCACTAGTCATTTATATGAGTATGCTGCTATGTAGTGCAGTAGACTTTAACATAGTGGTAGCATATTTACATCTATGTTGGTGGACGTTTTGTACGCAGCCAAAAAGCTCACGGCGGCTCATGCTTAAAATTCACCGCGCTTAACGACCAAACCCGCACGATCTTTGTGCTTGTACCCTAAATGCCATTCCCACTATTTGGTGCCAAAAAGTGCTTAAGCACAGAGAAGCAATCTTATGTATCTATTCAAGGTCCAACTACCCGGAAGTATGAAGTTCATAGAGCCTTTGATTCTTGCATACCAGATTATATGTAGACAACGAAGTCTCAGCTATTCGCACTAGCGAGCATTCAGTTATTTCCTTTATTGAGCCTCTAAGAACGCTACTACCATGATATAGGTTGCATTGAGTTCAGTTGTTCGGTTTTTGCATATCATGGCGGCTTGTATAAAGTAAGAGCGTTTTGCTGAATACGAGCATGTAAGCTAATTCGAGTTCTGTATTTTAAATACGGAATTGTCCAAGTTTCGAAAGACAGCTGCAACAATTCCATCAAGGATTGACCAACGGAGATTGAAGCCTCGTGTTAACTCCTTTAATATCTCTAGCAGCTGAATGCTACCTAATCTCAAATAATCGGCACTCCTTTGCTTCGCAGGGTCCTTCCTGCGAAAGAAATTTTAACCGTACTCTTCGTTTTCGATGAAAACATGGCGATCCAAGAGCCGTGAAGCAGCATGTAGCAAGATCACACTCAGACGCTGTGGCTGCGCTAGTGTACCGTAAAGTGGTACTTCAACTTTATGTGCCGCGATCTTGATAATCAAGGTATTAAGTGCTGGTTATACTCGCCCTCTGCAACTTTCTTTAAATACCAGCACTTCTATGCTTCTACTAAAAACTTCATGGTTTGGCACGGGGAATAGATCAGCGTGTTCACCTGAGCACCAGACAGCCGACTGAGGGTGCAGATGGAAGATGATATAAAAGTTACTAGCGGCAAAATTAGAAGCCCTGTCTGCTCAGCCGTAGACAAAGCCTAACAGAGTAGATGGTGCTCCAGAACTCTGAAGACTCCGTGCTTGAGACCGTACTCATGGTAGAAGATGGCCCTTACTCACCATTCGCCACTTGAAGGCTTGCTAAACAACTAGAAGCCAGCTTTAGTTAACGAGCTAAGGAGTTCAAAGATCCTGCCAGACTTAATCTCCCCACCATTGTGGAATGTGGTGTTTGTAAATGTATAAAATGAGATGTTCGAATTGTATCCAAGTGCAACGTGCACTAGGAAAGATTTATTAGAAACAAAATCAGTGCTTAACAGTAAAAGCATCGCCAATGCCAGCGGTAACCGAAGTTACTGCAGTATAGTTTGTAGAGCGAAGACTGCCATTGCTTTTTTGAGGATCTCAGCACTCTCCCATTGGCCATGATTGCACATTGGTCACGTATTGTTTTTCTTCACACGTACACACATGCCAATCGCAATGGACATTAATAAGAATCAAAGGACTAAGCAGTACGCACGATGGTAGATATGGCTTGCACAATCCGTGTGGCTCAAGAGAAGAATAACGCTTTGCTGGCACAGACACTATTATATTGCCTGATATGATGACCGACGTGAAGAAAACGATTCGACCAAGATAGCGAATAGAATTTGGTTGAAGAAGAGACAGCTAACGCGGAAAACGCTCCTTGTTTTGTTGAAAGCCTTATCGCCGAATTCCTGAAGGAGAACCTCATAAGCATTAAACTGAGCCCCACAGAGTATAAAGCACGTTCATGACGATGAAGCATTTTAAAACATCCACACTCATGCGCTATCTAAAAAGCTGCAATTAAAACGGGTATAACTCCAAGTTCGCCAGCAAATGCCCACGTTCCACAACACTTGACTTCAACCATATCCTTTTTGCCATACACCCCCGACTTTCAGCATTGATACACTCATCGAAAAAACAAACAGGCATGTATGAAGCAACACTGGGCCCTGTAAACCGAAACAACTGTTACGCAATAGCCAGTTCAACAGCCCATGTGCCATGTTGCTGGACAAATGAAGCAAGACCCTGAATGGTTCGTTCTCCCATGAACTTAATGGGAGTATCCGAACCGTTCTTGAAAAACCAAACTGTTGGAAAGCCTGTGACCTTGTACTTTTCATCCGGCAACTTGTTCGCCGTTCCATCCATCTTGGCAACCACGAGCGCCTGGCTAGCCGACTTTGACTCAGATGCCAGCTTTCCAAATTCTTCGTAAACAGGATCAAGCTTCTTGCAGTGTCCACACCATGGGGCATAAACCAGCAGCAACA